>NW_027501669.1:0-72722 GCF_021521415.1 Bidens hawaiensis
CCAAATTTGGTAATTTTTTGACTATCCGAGAATATTTGGCGAATTTATTACCGAATTGGTACGTTTATTTGGGAAAAATACTTAAATTACTTGAAAAATTATGAAACTTTGTGGGGAACTCAAATTAGGTACATTTAACCACATATGAAATTTGGGGTTATTTGGAAAACTCTAAGAATGTTTTGTGGATTCGTGTTTATTCGAATTTTCATAGTCGTTTTTGGCAAAAAGAGGCATTTGGCTTGATTGTTAGCTTCTGGAATTGTAACAGGTTGTTTTGGGATATATTTTTTTCACTCAGGAATTTTTTCGGAATTTTTGGAAATCGTTTGGTATAAACGGACGATTTTCGAGCTAAATATAGCAGATAAAATGGTTTTTATAAATTTATAAATTTGCAAATAATTCAAAAAATATTTTATAAAATCTGCATATCTTAATCGATAAGTGGCTAAATTTTCAAAATTTAGTGATTAATGGATAATTAATTATGCTAATTTGAATATTAAACAAATTCAATTCTGTCGCAAACCGACGAGCTCGTGATAAACGAACCTGTTGAAATATCATAACATCAAAAGTAATCAAAAACCATACTTTCGGGTTAATTAAGTAAAAACGAACTTTTTGTGAGAAATCCGGACAATTTGGTTAGATTGAGCGTGTTTTTCTCCAAACCAAACTGAATAAACGGAAACGAGCCCTGTAGCGAATCCAGAAGCCGAAATTGTGATCTTTCTTTATAACTTAATCATTTTGTCAACCAACACGTTTACCTAAGTTTACATCCCCATAACTTTTTTCCAACGCGTAAACGAGTAACTTGGCCCGGTGGGTGAAACAGGGAAACTTAGCTAAGTTTGATTTTAAACATTAGACATTAAACAACATCACAATCTAAGCCTATTGACACTTCCTGGGTGATACAGCCACACCCAGACTAGCTATACAGCCCAGCTTAGTATAAAGATTATAATAATATTAAAATATTAATATTATTATAATACTGACTATAGGGACTAAGTGATAGCATGGGAAATGAACCCCGAGCTGACCTTGCACTGAGTGCCTACAAAAATGTGAGTTTCATGACCCCACTCTTTAAACCATTTTACGAACTTTTGGGGTGAAAAGTGTGTTTATATACGTTATCTATCTGAAATTGGTTCAGGATATAAATTATCTGAACATTTATATATGAAAAGTCCCTACAAACATATTGAGTGACTTCGTGCTGAGGAAAGGTGATTAGTATTGTTGATTGATATATTAAATGGAGATAGTACGAATGACAAAATGTAATGAAATTACACGTGACATGTTTATACAAACACGTTATGTAATGTTAAACATAACTAATTTGGGAAACAACGTGGTCTGTAATGGTCATGGGGATAACGTGGTCTGTGATGATCATGGGGCTATTGTGGGCGGAAGGGAGATCACAGTAGTAACAAACTAAAGTTGGGTATGGCCTATGAGCCAAGTTTTTCTGCAACTTAACAAAATAAAGTTGAGTATGGCCTATGAGCTAAGTTCTGCTGCAACTTAATAAACTACAGTTGATTATGGCATGAATGCCAAGAAAATAATGTGATTATGAATATTGTGGGCGGAAGGGGAGCCACAGTGATTGATGATACGTGAGATATACTATACGTGTATATATATCTTTATTATTTATATGCATACTATGTGGATTAGCATAGAAAATACTATAGCATAGGAAATACTATATATATATACACACACACACACGATTTTATCGTAATTTCAAACTTTTATCCTAACCTTATACACATACATATGTACATACAACGACACATCCTCATCGATCCATCTTTATTCAATTCACGATAGTCGATGCACATCCTCATCGATCCATCTTTCTTTTTAAAAACAATATTGGAGCTCCTCAAGGTGAAGAACTTGGTCTTATGAATCCCTTCTCCAATAATTCATCTAATTGCTTCTTTAGTTCCTTCATTTTGATTTGTGCTAATCTGTAAGGAGATTTAGCAATCGGAGCTGTTCCTGGAATTAGGTCTATTCTGAATTCAACCTCTCTATCAAGTGGAATTCCAGGTAGTTTATCGGAAAATACCTCTATGAATTCAGAAACAATTGGAACTTCTTCCATCTTCTTAGGTTCGGGTTCCTTAGTTACATATGCCATGAATGCAAGGCAACCTTTACCTAAGCAATGACTAGCTTTGATCTTTGAAATTATTCCAATTCTACCAGCATCTTTATCCCCACCTATACGGATAACTTTCTTATTCGGAGTTAGTATATCAATGGCTTTATCATCACATAGGCTACGGGCTTGGTTGAAGGATAACCAATGCATTCCTAAAATTACATCAAAGCCTGCTAACTCCATGGGTAATAGTTGTACTGGTATATCATACCCGGCTGTTTTGGTCAAAAATCGGTTTAAGGATCAAGTAACCAAATTCGTATGTGAGGATTGGTGCTTGTATGAACAAAATAATCAAAAGTAATAATTGTAAAGGTTGAACAGCAATATTTATACGAGGAAAAGCCCTTCGTAACTAGTATTCCGCCGGCATAAAAACCTCGGGTAGTGAAAACTATCACTACCAATTATATTAAACTCAAAAGAATTACAAACGGTGGAGTTAGAGCTGATCGTGAGTACAATGTGTTCGGTATATTCTATGTGATGTGTGTTGTGATCAGCTAAAACTCAATATATATAAATAAGGTTACAAAGCCTAATAACTAACTCTACTATAATCTCGGCCATGTTTTGCTTACTACTTCTTCGTGATCGTTTGAGAGCGTGGAGGAACGAGGACAACCTGGTAAAATATCCCTTCCGTAAAAGTAGGTCCTCTGGTAAACACGTGATAATACCTGCAAAATAAATTGTAACATATTTGGGATCAACTGTTGAGGATCCTTTAACCATTATGGATCCTTAGTTTTGGAAATAGCAGCCAAGAATAACTGATCCTTAAGGAACAAGAATCCTGGTCCCAACAATTGCCCCCAAACATGATAGGTATGAATGGATAACAGCTGTCATGTTTATCCCGAGAAAAATGCATCGTAACCGTCGATTAGGATTAGCTGTGACCGACGCCTGCCACCATTTAATTGCGCCTACTTAATAGAGTCGAACCCTTATATCTTCCTCCTTCATCGGATTATAAGTGTATTTCTGGCATCATTATCATGTATCCTTCTCTTTCCCTCTATTATCTTCTCCCTCATCTTTCCGTCACAATGCCTAAAAGAAACCAAAGTGTTACCTTCAGTTCCTGCCCGAGGGAGATTATCCCTGAACCTCTGAGTCAAAACCTTCTCAAGGACCCAGCCTCTGAGATTTGCAAATTTACTGAAGTGGAAATCCGTAGCATTTCTGGTGTTTTCCTGAGGGCACGGTATTCAGACCTTACGACCCCTAAATAAAAAGTGACTATGTTTCATCGGACTGGGTCTGCTTTTCGGCTCTCCCGTTTCTCCTAGGTTTTTCATATCCATTTCCCGATCTTATAAATACTCTCTTTTCTTTTACCGGTATCAGCTATATTCAAGCTATGCCGATGATGTGGCGAACTCTTCAATACTCTCGAAAGATTGATTGCCGAACAGAACCTCGATTTCAATCTCCTAGCCCTTTCTTGCCTATACAGCCTTGTAACCAATGGTTCTAGTAGATTCCTTTTGAAGAGAAAACCTTTTCAGCCTCTCCCGATCAACAAGACCACCCACAATGATCGAAGTTGGAAGAATCAATTCTTCTTCGTCTTTAGAGACAGTATCCCAAATAGGAATTCTTTACCAACTCACTGGATCCTAAGGGGTAGGATAGTGGATCCAAAGGACAGGTGATCCTTATTTTATTATTTGACTGACTACAGATTTGTCGTTTCTTGTGCAGTGTCCAACTTCTCAGATCTTGCTGCTGATCCAGACGGTGTCGAGAAGGAGAAGGTGTTTCTGTCTCTGGATCCTTTTGATCGGACCTTCAAGATTGTTGGTGAAGAAGTGAGTGATTCAGCCGAGAAGACTGCAAGTTCTTCAAAAACCATGTCCAGTAAGTTAGAATTTATTCCTTAATCATAAAGTTAGTAAAAATAAGGAAAAACAATAGATTATAAATAGCTTATCTTTTTTCGGGCAGGTGCACAGAAGTCGTCATCCAAGCCTTCCAAGAATCTGCTGGGTCAATTCCAGTTGGAGGATGTTGATAGCCTCATCTCCTCTGAGAAGCATCCCATGAAGAGTTCCAGCCTCGCACCACCAAAGACCAAAATGACTCGTTCCAAGGCCACCATGAAGAGAAAAAGGGATCCTGGCGTGGAAGTTCATAGTGCCCAACATGTGTTCGACCAGCTTTCCGAGGTAAGGATATTTTGTCCATAGGCATAAAAGGTTTGATTATTTTATTAACTCGTTGTCTTTTTGCAGGGAAGGTGGCCAACTTCAAAGCCTTGTATGATGAGAACGTGGCCAATATGGAGAAGGAACAGTCCAAATACCGTGATGGCAAAAACCTGAAAGACAAGCTCAATGCAGCACTTCAAGTGGAGAAGGAAACCCTGGAAAACAAGCTAGCCCTCGCAGACATTCGAACTCAGGAGCAGGTGGTGGAGGTTACGGAGCAGGCCAAGGTGTGGGCTAGTAAGGCGGTGCTTACAGCCATGATTAAGATGGCTGCAGAGGTTGAGGATCCTAGCTTCGATAGGTCCACTTGGAATGTGGCTATGTGGAAGAAGGCATTGGCTGGCTTTGGTGAGGAGAGCGAGGATGTTGGGGCCGATAAGAGGATCGAGGATGCTGGAATGAGCGGGGCCAAGGACGACGTGTTGGAGGTCAAGGAGGCTGGTGAAGCTGATGGCGACATGGCTAAGGAGTAGGCGGGGCAATGGGCGATGATGGATATGAAGACAAGGCCGGAGCCTATTTTTTATAAGGTTTTAATGGTTTTTGTTGGTAATTTGTGTGGATAATAGAAGTTGTAATCCTCAGGATCGATGATCCTTAAGACAATTACGAAAGGTGGTTAGGGTGGAGGAATCCTCTGTTTTGGGGATGAAGTCTTAACCGCCTTTCTTTCTTTGCTTTGTGTATGAACTTGTGATAAACTCGACGTAGCTTGATCCGAGTGGATGGTCCACGTTTTGCTGGTGAAGCCCGGATCACTTATCATATCTCCTATGTGAGATCACCAAAAACAGTGTTGCTTAGTCAAAAACATTTAACAGTTTCAACAAGCACACACTTCAACAATATCAAACACATTCATTCAGACAGCATAAAACATTCAGATAAACACATAAGTCTGTCGAGCATGCTCAGAAATTCATCGAGCATACTCGGAAGTATATCGAGCAACCTTAAGATATATCATTTTAGTGCTTGTGCTCGAAAGACTTAACTGTGTGCTTGAGCACTAGACTTGTGCTTGGAATACTTAGAAAGTTTTCCGGAACACATGTCCATGCTCGACCTGTAATGACATATCATTTGTGCTCGAATTACTTGAGAGATCTCAAGTACTGTTTGTTTGTGCTCAAAGAACATCAAACCATCAAACACGGAGTCATGCCTGAAGTACTTAAAAAGTTTTTCAATGCAAGAATCTATGCTCGAGCAACTGAGCTATAACATCTGTGCTCGAAAGACTTAGAAAAGTAGTCCAAGTACTCCTACTTGTGCTCGAGGAGCAACAAGCATAGTATCAAGCACAGATTCATGCTCGAAGTACTTAAACCACAGAAATACATCATGCAAGCACAGATCAAAGTACTGAAAGTTGTAATTAACAATAATATCATATTTTTTCACACAAAGACAGTTACATACATGATTCATGCAATCAGAATGATCAGTTAAGCATAGAAAATCATCATGCAAACATTCAAAGTGAGTAACAAAGATAATCAGTAAGCACCTCACTTAAGCACACATCCTCAATCAAACTTCATCAGCATTTATCATTCCTAGGCATTTTAACAGTAAGTGAAACCTGGTTTTATATAAAGGTTTGGTGAATAAATCAGCCAGATTATCAGATGTATCTACTCTTTTTATTTCTATTAAGCCTTTTTCTTGACAGTCCCTAATGAAATGATGTCTAATCTCAATGTGCTTAGTCTTAGAATGTTAGACTGGATTCTTAACAACGAACATAGCAACAGTATTATCAATTAAAATTGGAGTGACTAAGAAATTCAGACCATAATCCAGCAGTTGATTATGAATCCATAGAACTTGTGCATAGCAGGCAGAAGCAGCAATATACTCAGCTTCAGCAATAGAGATGGACACTGTAGTCTGCTTCTTGCATTGCCAAGACACCAGCCTGTTCCCTAGAAACTGGCATCCTCCAGAAGTTGATTTTCTACTCATGTTGCAACCATCATAGTCACTATCTGTGTAGGCTATCAAGTCAAAGGAAGGGTTCTTTGGATACTAAATCCCCAAATCTGGTTTTCCTCTGAGATATCTGAAAATCGTCTTCACTGCTAGCATATGTGAGACCTTGGGGTTAGCTTGGAATCTTGCACAGACACACACAGCAAACATAATATCTGGCCTAGATGCTGTCAGATACATCGGTAATCCTATCTTGGCCCTATATTCGTGCTGGTCCATTGGTTCCCCCTTCTTATCAGGTACCATTTTCTCATGTGTGTCCATTGGTGTTGACACTGTCTTGAAGTCTTGGCACTTAAACTTGTTAAGAATTTCTTGAACATACTTTGATTGGTTAATAAAAATTCCATCCGCCTTCTGTTGTACTTGAAGTCCATGGAAGAAATTCATTTCCCCCATTGAGCTCATCTTGTACTTGGATTTCATCACTTGCTCAAACTCCTTGCACATTCGTTTATTTGTAGAGCCAAAGATAATGTCATCCACATACACTTGCTACAGCAGCAGATCCTTGTTTCATCTTTTGTAGAATAGGGTCTTGTCAATGGCTCCTCTGCAGAAACCATTGTCCAAAAAAATGGTTTGATACCTCATCATACCAAGCTCTAGGACCTTGATGTAGTCCATACTAGACTCCATCGTATTCCTTTTGCTGAGCTTGTACACCTTGTTAGGATGGAATGGATCTTCAAATCCTAGAGGTTGAGTAACATACACCTCCTCATCAATCTTTCCATTTAAGAATGCAGATTTCACATCTAGTTGATAGACTTTTATGTTCATAGATGCTGCATATGCTAAGAAGATCCTGAAGCTTCTAGTTTTGCAACTGGAGCAAAAACTTCTTCAAAGTCCACTCCTTCTTCTTGTAAGCATCCTAGAGCCACCAATATTGCTTTGTTTTTTATCACTATGCCCCTCTCATCCTTCTTGTTTCTGAACACCCATTGGTTCCAATAGCATACTTGCCTCTAGGCTTGCCAACCAAGTCCAATACATGTAAGTCTCTGAATTGTGCTAACTCCTCGTGCATAGCTTCTACCCAGCTGTTGTCCTTTAAAGCTTGATTAATGTTCTTTGGTTCAACTTGGGATAGATAGCAAGCATACAGACAGATGTTTGCCTTTTCAGAAGAACTTCTAGTCACTCTCTTATGCAAGTCTCCTATGATGTTCTCTGCAGGATGATTTCTTTCAACGGAAACAGTCTGCACAATTTGTTGTGCTGACACTTCTGTCTCAAGATTGGTCATATTGATCTCAGCAGTTTCACTTTCAATTCTTTCTTTAGTTTCAACAGCTTCTTGAGTTTGATTAATCTCATATGAAGATGCTTCATTTGATCCAATTTGTAGAGAGTTAAACAAAGACTGAAACCTGTCTTAAAAGTGATTTGTTACTTCAGGCTGGACAGGTTGCTGACTTTGTATGGGTTCACTCTCCATATCACTTGGACCTTCATTAGAAACTTCAACTGCAGCTTCTTGTTGATTCATCTCCACTTCAGCTGCTCCTTGATTGCATCTCTCAAAGGTAAATCCATTTGGCTCAGGAGCAACAGATGATCATAGCTTGTCCAGATCAACTTGTTTTTGTTTTCCTTTATCTTCAAAGCTAGTTCTGTACATGATGTCATCCATGTCTTCATTATAAATCTTGAATGACTTGATCATCTTCTCCAAGTCAAATAGCCATTTGGGACCTTCAACATTATTGAAGAGGTTTTCATTGAATATTATGTCTGAAGACTCAATGACCACCATGTGCTCCTTCTCATAGACTCTGTAAGCCTTTGAATGAGATGAGTATCCCATAAAGAAGCATCCCAGAGATTTTGACTGGATTTATTTAGATAGTCCTTTGTATTCAACAGTGAGCATCTGCATCCAAAAGGCTTTAAGAACTTCACATGAGGTTTTCTTTTAAAGATAACCTCATATGGAGTCTTGTTTTGAGCCTTGTTTAGTAGAACCTTGTTCTGCACATAACATGCAGTATTGATTGCTTCTGCCCAGAAAGTGACTGGCAGATTTGCATCAGCAATCATGGTCCTTGCAGCTTCAATTAGAGTTCTGTTTCTTCTTTCTGCAACACCATTTTGCTCAGGAGTTCTAGGTTCACTATATTGCTAAAATATCCCATTAGAAGTGCAGAATACTTTCATTATTCCATTCTTGAATTCTGTCCCATTATCACTTCTAATGACTTTCACTTTTCTTTCAAGTTGATTTTCCATTTTCAGCACATAGGTTCTGATCAAATCTGAGGTTTCATCCTTGCTGCCCATAAAGTATACCCAAGTAAATCTTGAGTAATCATCTGTGATCACTAGGCAGTATCTCTTCTTTCCAATACTTGGAACACTCACTGGACCAAACAAATCAATGTGTAGTAGTTCCAAGACCTCATCAATAGTATTTATCAATTTGCTCTTATGTGAGGATTTATGTTGTTTCCCTTTGAGGCAAGATGTGCATTTTTCTTCAAGCTTGAATTCTCTTGTGGGAAGGCCAACAACATGTTTACCTTTCACTAGCTTGTTCATATTATTCAAGATGACATGACACATCTTCCTATGCCACAGTTTAGTCTCATTTTCAGTGGCTTTAGGCACAAAGCATGAACTACCTCTAGATGTAGCAGTGTTCATTCTCAGTTCATATAGGTTGCCATTTCTTGGAGCCATCATCATGATCATTTCAGTTGGAATCATAAATTCAGGCTTTAGGATTAGGCAGTGTTCATCATTGAAGGCAAGTTTGTACCCTTTGTCACAAACTTGAGAAATGCTAAGTAGATTATATTGTAGTTCTTCAACATGCAGCACATTCTCAAAGGATACCTTTCCATTGGTGAGTGTTCCTCTTCCAAAAATCTTCCCACCATTTTCATCACTCCCAAAGGCAACTGGACCTTCATACTTTCTTTCATAATTGATAAGAGCTCCCTTGTCACAGGTCATGTGCCTGGAACATCCACTGTCCATGTACCATAGGTCATTACTGTTCAAGGACTGTTCCTGCACATATACACAAAAGAGAATCAGTTGGATTCTGAGTCACAAACTACGCCAGTTTGCAATTCAGATCCAAGTGAAGATTTATCAGGAGTTGGAACTGGAAGTGGAAGTGGATCTTCATAGATAACTTCACATTCTACTTCTTGTAACACTCGTTAACTCCGGTTTGAAGAACTAAAGCTTGTAGAGTATGTATAAGGGCTGTGGAAAAATTATTTTTTTGGTGCTCGGGGCAGTCGGGGTTAGTGTTTCTTCAATCGAGTCGGCGGTGCGCGAATTTTCGTTTAAATGTTAAAGTAAGTGTTGTAAAAAGGAACCGTCAACCCTATCAACTCGGGTGACATATTTATGATGAATGAAAAGGTTTAAGATGGAATTTGGTCCATTCGGGGTTGATTCGGTTAACAAATGGTTTTAAGGATTATTTCACGCGCATTCGACCCGATTTGACTATCTTTGGGCCTTGGGCCAATTATTGGGCCTTGGGCCAAGTATTGGGCCTTAGGCCAAAGTGTTGGGCTTGTGCGGCCCATTAGGCTAAAGTTTTCCTACAGTCTAGTTTAGTAACGCGTTATGTATAATTTACAGGCCCTTGCTTGTGATTTTGCCCTTAGGAACTTCCTAGCTCGTTGCAAGTATTCGAGCGATCTCAGGTGAGTTCTTGATGCCCCGTTTAACTCTTTTTAAGTTTTTGGGCTAGCATGCACACCTAAGTGTTTTTCTTACTTGATGAAATGTTATGAATGGTTTTACATAGGCTTGCTAGTATCGGTAGGCCTTGGAATGTTATGGAATGTGTATGTATATATATATATATATATTTATATATATTTAGAATGGCCATTATTTGGCGAATGTTGTAGTCGTCTCGACTACTGAATGTTGCGTATGCCTACCTTGTGTTTGCACGCGCCGAATGTTACGTGTTTGGGTTGTACGTTTGCTCGACCCTGAATGTTTGTAGTCGTCTTGACTACTGAATGTTGTGTATGCCTACTTTGTGTTTGCATGCGCTGAATGTTACGTGTTTGGGTTGTACGTTTTCTCGGCCCTGAATGTTATTATTCAATGTTATATATATGTATAATGATATATATAGGAATGCACGTATAGAGATGCTCATACGTAAGGATGATTATTTATTTGAATGTGGTGACCTAACCGATGTACTTCCGTTTACCGTTTTAAAACCGTTGGAATGATTATCAAAACTGTTGCTACTTATTTAAAACTTGAACTCACTCAGCTTAACCTGACTTTGTGTGCATGTTAGTGTGAGTTTCAGGTTAGGAAGAGGATGCCTTATTGCTTGGACGTGCACAGAGCTACTTGGACGGTGAAGGGCATACTGGAATGAAGAATTACTTATAAACCTTTTATTTCAAAAGACTTTTAAAAGTTATGATTAATTTTGATTTTGGGAACTTATTCATCTATTTACGTTTTCCGCCAAATTATACTCTGTAATGCTATTTTAATGCAAAGAATTGTTTTTTAAGTTTAATTAATTTCTCAAGTGTTTTGTATGATTACCAACTGTGGGGTTTCCCGGGGTTCGAGGCCTTACAAGTTGGTATCAAAGCCTTGGTTCGAGGGATCCGAGCATTCCCGAATGCTTGGACTTGAACTGTATGAAAAGAGACCAGTATGCCAACCGCGAGTAGCTGCACGTCAAGAGGTAACTTTAGATTATTAGTCATTCCTTTAAGTTTAAAAGTTTCCAGTATGTGATTAACTGTTTAAGTGTTAGATAGAATGCTAATGTGGGTAGGGGCAGGGGGTGATTAGGACGGGCGGGTAAAGTAAACGGCTAATTACACTTGATCAACGTCATTAGCAGTTTAACCTTACCTCACATGTTCTAAATGCCACTTGTACCTGACCATATTAAAATTCTGTCTTTGTAGGGATAAGTCATGGTTAATACTCGAGCAGCTAAGAGAGGTGTTTCTAGTGTTCGTGGTCGTGTTCGTAAACCACGTGCCGAAGTCGAGAGTGAGATTCCTACTTCCCAGCAGGACACCCCGATTCATGAGGAGGGGGATAACCCCGCCTTAGATCCTGCTATGCGCGGCTATCGCGGATGAGGTTTACCAGGTGCTCCATAGCGCCATTCCCGAGATCGTTGCTGAGGCCGTCAGGGCCATGGAGGAGTCACTGGTTGGTAAGGGTTAGGATAAGGGAAGGAAGAGTAATGAGGTACAGGTCAAAGAGGAAGAGGAAGTGTATGTGCCAAGTGGGGATGATGATGAGGTGCGGACCGTTAGTGTATCGACCCAGGGTTGCTCGTATGGTGACTTTAAAAAGTGTGACCCCCCTTCTTTCGATGGTACTAAAGATGCATTGGCAGCACATCAGTGGGTGAGAGAGATGGAGGCTGTTCTGAGGGTTAGTAAGTGCAAGGGGGAGGATATGGTGACTTATGCTACTGCCTCGTTTCGTTCCGAGGCACTATGTTGGTGGGATAACTTGGCGCAAGCTATGGGTGATCGTTCTATTAGGAGGATGACGTGGGATGAGTTGAAGAGATTGGTTCTCGATCAGTTTTGTCCTCCGCATGAATTGGATAAGATAGAACAGGAATTCTTGACCTTGGAGGCTGGTAGTATGTCGCATCGGGAGTATACCACAAAGTTCAACAAGATGGCTCGCTTATGTCCCGATCTGGTTACCCCTGAGGCAAAAAGGATTAAGAAGTATGTGAAGGGCCTCCCGGTGGATGTTCGTAGGGGTGTGGTGACCACCGACATGAACTCCTTTCACTCGGTGGTTACCTTGGCAGGTACATTGTATGAGCAAAGGGAGAAGTTACCGTCGAACGAGGCTAGGAAGACCTGGAACACTAATTCGTATGGTAAGCGGCCTGGGGGAAACAATTTTAGTTCATCTGGCAAGAGGGTGAAGACTGAAACTTCTGAGTTTAGAAGGGATGCGGCGTTCGGTAACTGCAAAAAGTGCGGCAAAATACACAAGAGGGAGTGTAAGAGTGGGTCCGGCACCTGTTTTCGTTGTGATAAGGTCGGGCACCCCCATTACGAGTGCCCGACTCTGACTTGTTTCCGCTGCAGGGGTTCTGGTCACTTGTCATCAAACTGTTCTACCAGTAAGGTGGGGGGGTCCGGTCAGGGGACTTCCTCAAGAGGGAAGATGGATGAGAAGCCGAAGGCCAGGGCGAGGGCCTTCAACATCTCCAAGAAGGAAGCAAAAGGGGATGTGGATGTCGTTTCAGGTACTTTTTCCTTATTTAGCTTTCATTTCACCGTTATAATTTCTTATTCCTTTGAAATCGTATGTGTTGATCGTGTAGCTAAGCAGTAGTATAATATTGTCCTAGGTACCTTTCTACTTGATGAATTACAGGCGTCAGTCTTATTTGATTCGGGCGCCAGTAGAAGTTTTGTGTCTACCGCTTTCTGTTCTTCGTTGAACAAATCGTCCGAGCGCGTAGTCGATGTGTTTGAAGTTGAGGTCGCCGTAGGAAAATCCGTGTCCGTGTCTAGGGCTATTCAGGGTTGTACCATCGAGTTGTCTGGGTATAGATTTCCCGTGCAATTGTATTTGATGCCGCTTGGCTGCTTCGACGTGGTGCTCGGGATGGATTGGCTCGTGAATGTTGATGCGCAGATCATTTGTGGTCAAAAACTCGTTCGTCTAAGGGCCCCGGATGGGACTCAAATTACGGTCTTCGGTGATCGGAATGTTGCGACGCCACATATTATATCCATGATTAAGGCGAGGAAGTTGATGCAGCGGGGGTGCGGGGCGTATCTGGCGTATGCTATGAATGTGAATACCGAGGCGACTACTGTCGGTGATGTTCCTATTGTTCGGGATTTCCCGGATGTATTTCCAGATGATTTGTCAGATGTGCTGCCGGATCGCGAGGTCGAGTTCCAGATAGACCTTGTACCGGGCGCCAAACCCGTTGCCCGAGCTCCCTACCGCCTAGCGCCGAACGAAATGAAGGAGCTTATGGCTCAGTTGGAAGACTTGCTCGATAAGGGCTTTATTCGAACGAGCATCTCACCTTGGGGTGCCCCGGTCCTGTTCGTTAAAAAGAAGAACGGTAGCATGCGGATGTGCATTGACTATCGTGAATTAAACAAGCTCACTGACAAAAATCGGTACCCTCTCCCAAGGATCGACGATTTATTTGATCAGCTCCAAGGAGCTAGTTGGTTCTCGAAGATCGACCTTAGGTCCGGGTATCATGTTAGGACATGAAATGTCATGTGTATGTCCCCAGTTCTATCAGGATGGTTCGATATGAAAATAACGATCGTGAAACCAAGTTAACGGACTGAAAATGTCAAAAGAAACTGATTCGATCGAATCAGTGACTGATTCGATCGAACCAGGACTCATTCGATCGAATGAGATACTCATTCGATCGAATCAGTATACGATATATAAACGAAACTTAGGAAATTTCACAAGGGGGAGCACACATTACACACAGTCACGAACCTGCTACTGCCGAAAATCCTCTCTGCCCATCTTCGTCGTGTCGGTCTTTTCCTCCGTCCCTAGGTGTCAAACCGTCTTAGGAATCGTAACCGTGCGTTGTTGATCACCACCGAATCGCCGTGTTAGAGGATTCCGCACTCTAACACGTTGCCCCGTGAATCGTTGGGAAACCGTGTCCCGCACCGGTCCGACATATCATCAGCTGAAGATTCGGGAGGAAGATATTCCTAAGACTGCCTTCCGCACTAGTTATGGACATTACGAATTTCTGGTGATGTCTTTCGGTTTGACCAACGCACCGGTTGCGTTCATGGATCTTATGAACCAGGTGTGTAGACCGATGCTCGATCGTTCGGTTATTGTGTTCATCGATGACATTCTTGTGTACTCTAAAAGTGAAACCGATCACGCCGGTCATCTCAAGGAAGTGTTGGAGGCTCTGCGGAAACACAAATTGTATGCAAAATTTTCTAAGTGTTCCTTTTAGTTACGTGAGGTTCAATTTTTGGGCCATGTCATTAACCCGGGTGGTATTCTGGTTGACCCCGCAAAGGTGGAAGCCGTGAATGAATGGGAGTCTCCTAAGTCTCCGACCGAAATCCGTAGTTTTCTAGGTTTGGCGGGGTATTACCGCCGCTTTATTCCTGATTTTTCGAAAATTGCCTCTTCGCTAACCAAGCTAACTAAGAATAGTGTTAAGTTTGTTTGGGGTACGGAGCAGGAGGAAGCTTTTCTCGAGTTGAAGAACAGATTGACTCATGCCCTGATCTTAGCTTTACCTGATGGCACCGACGATTTGGTGGTGTATTCTGATGCCTCTTATCAGGGGCTTGGGTGTGTTTTGATGCAGCGAGGTCGAGTCATCGTTTATGCCTCACGAGGCGAATTATCCTACCCAAGATTTAGAACTGGCAGCGGTTGTATTTGCACTTATGTTGTGGAGACACTATTTGTACGGTGTTCCATGCGTTATTTATACCGACCATAAGAGCTTAAAGTATTTCTTCGAGCAAAAGGAACTGAATATGCGGCAGCGTAGATGGTTGGAGTTGATTAAGGACTACGACCAGGAGATCATGTACCATCCGGGTAAGGCTAACGTGGTGGCCGACGCGTTAAGCCGGAAGGAGAGACCAAAACCTATTCGTGTGAAATCCTACCAGCTTATTCTCAAACCCGACATTTTGAAACAATTAGCCAACGTACAGAATGAAGCGTTGTAGGTGGAATGGATTATGTCATAGCGTATTTGGGGTCAGGAAAATTGTTGGAAGACATAGGTGATGGGGTAAAATATAAGGATGGTCGTTTATGGGTACCGAGGTATGGAGGATTCAGAGATAAAATTTTGGATGAGGTACATAAGTCGCGCTATTCTATTCACCCGGGCGCGACCAAGATGTACCAAGACTTGAAGAAAAATTATTGGTGGCCTGCAATGAAATTTGAGGTGGCTCAGTACGTGACTAAGTGTTTGACGTGTCTACAGGTTAAGGCCGAGCATCAGAAGCCATTTGGGAAACTTCAGCCGTTGGAAATACCTGAGTGGAAATGGGAACATCTTACCATGGATTTCGTGACTAAACTGCCTCGTACTCCTAGGGGCAATTATGACACCATTTGGGTAATTATGGATAGACTGACCAAGAGCGCTCATTTCTTGCCGATTCGAGAGACTTTTAACTCAGAGCAGCTGGCCGATGTGTTTATTCGTGAGATCGTCTCTAGGCACGGGGTGCCGGTGTCTATTGTTTCGGATAGGGATACACGTTTCACCTCAAGGTTTTGGAAAAGGTTTCACGAGGAGATGGGCACCAAACTCCTCATTAGTACTGCTTATCACCCGCAGACGGATGGTCAGTCCGAGAGGACCATTCAGACTCTCGAGGATATGTTGCGGGCTTGTGTTATCGACTTTGGTGGTAGTTGGGACCGTCACTTACCGTTGGTGGAGTTTTCGTATAATAACAGTTATCACGCTACGATTGGGATGCCACCGTTTGAGATGTTGTATGGTAGGAGGTGTAGAACTCCTGTCTGTTGGGGTTCCATTGGTCAAAAGCAGTTAGGTAGTTTAGAGGTGGTCGAGGCTACGACTGAGAAACTCGACAAGATCAAAGCATTTATGAAGGCCGCGCAGGATCGTCAGAAGTCTTATGCAGATAAAAGGCGAAGGCCTATTGTGTTTAAGGTTGGGGATCGGGTTATGTTAAAAGTTTCTCCTTGGAAGGGCATTATTCGTTTTCGTAAGAGGGGGAAGCTCAGTCCGAGGTTTATAGGCCCGTTCCGTATTTTGGCCCGAGTTGGTGAGGTAGCTTATAGACTGGATTTACCCGAGGAGCTCGCGGGGATTCACCCTTCTTTCCCGTGTCTCATCTGAGGAAATTCTTAGCGGATGAGGAGGCCCATATAACTCTTGACGATATTGAGCTCGATGGTAAGCTGAACTACGTCGAGCAACCGATTGCTATCCTTGACCGTCAGGAGAGACGACTGAGGAATAGGTGGTTAGGCAGGTGATGGTGCAGTGGAGATACCGTAGGGGTTCCGAGGCTACTTGGGAGTCCGAAGACGAGATGAGGAAGCATTATCCGCAGTTGTTCCTATTGCATCGGGATTCGGGGACGAATCCCATTGTAAGGGGGTGGACTTGTAACACCCGTTAACTCCAGTTTGAAGAACTAAAGCTTGTAGAGTATGTATAACTCTCGGGACTTAACCGACGTTTCTCGGAAGCCTTCACATCATCAAGGTACGTTAAAGAACCTAACTATTCCTTCCATTTTGCCTTACACTTGAATCTAGAAGGACTAGAGTGTAATATCTTAAGTTATAACATAAAAAAAATAATAAAAACCCTAGCCACACTAGCTGGGCGATCGGCAGCTTCTCCAAGACCAAGACCCACGTTTTTTTTCTTGTGCAGCCAATTCTAAGCCTTAGAACTTCAATCCAAGGTATGTGCTACGATTCCCCAAGTCTTTTTCACGTTAATTGACCCTCATATTGCGCGTATTGATCGAAAAACGTCTTGTTGTAGGCTAACCGGGTGGCTGCCCAATTGAGCGTTTCCGGGGCTGATTTGAGTGAGGTTTTCACATCAAAATCCCACTAGGTATGACATGTTCATCATATTATAATTTCATGGTCATTGGACGTGTTTAGGTCAGTCAATCGATTTTAGTTCGAAAACTAGGGTTTACCGGGTGTAGAATTGCAAATTGTTGAGCTTGATGCGTTAGTTGATCGGATGACCGACCGATTCTGTTTGTGCAGCCCTAGGGAGGTTTAAGGGCTGTGGAAAAATTATTTTTTTGGTGCTCGGGGCTGTCGGGGTTAGTGCTTCGTCAATCGAGTCGGCGGTGCGCGAATTGTCGTTTAAATGTTAAAGTAAGTGTTGTAAAAAGGAACCGTCAACCCTATCAACTCGGGTGACATATTTATGATGAATGAAAAGGTTTAAGACGGAATTTGGTCCATTCGGGGTTGATTCGGTTAACAAATGGTTTTAAGGATTATTTCAAGCGCATTCGACCCGATTTGACTATCTTTGGGCCTTGGGCCAATTATTGGACCTTGGGCCAAGTTGTTGGCCCTTGGGCCAAGTATTGGGCCTTGGGCCAAGTGGTTGGGCCTTGGGCCAAGTATTGGGCCTTAGGCCAAAGTGTTGGGCTTGTGCGGCCCATTAGGCTAAAGTTTTCCTACAGTCTAGTTTAGTAACGCGTTATGTATAATTTACAGGCCCTTGCTTGTGATTTTGCCCTTAGGAACTTCCTAGCTCGTTGCAAGTATTCGAGCGATCTCAGGTGAGTTCTTGATGCCCCGTTTAACTCTTTTTAAGTTTTTGGGCTAGCATGCACACCTAAGTGTTTTTCTTACTTGATGAAATGTTATGAATGGTTTTACATAGGCTTGCTAGTATCGGTAGGCCTTGGAATGTTATGGAATGTGTATGTATATATATATATATATTTATATATATTTAGAATGGCCATTATTTGGCGAATGTTGTAGTCGTCTCGACTACTGAATGTTGCGTATGCCTACCTTGTGTTTGCACGCGCCGAATGTTACGTGTTTGGGTTGTACGTTTGCTCGACCCTGAATGTTTGTAGTCGTCTTGACTACTGAATGTTGTGTATGCCTACTTTGTGTTTGCATGCGCTGAATGTTACGTGTTTGGGTTGTACGTTTTCTCGGCCCTGAATGTTATTATTCAATGTTATATATATGTATAATGATATATATAGGAATGCACGTATAGAGATGCTCATACGTAAGGATGATTATTTATTTGAATGTGGTGACCTAACCGATGTACTTCCGTTTACCGTTTTAAAACCGTTGGAATGATTATCAAAACTGTTGCTACTTATTTAAAACTTGAACTCACTCAGCTTAACCTGACTTTGTGTGCATGTTAGTGTGAGTTTCAGGTTAGGAAGAGGATGCCTTATTGCTTGGACGTGCACAGAGCTACTTGGACGGTGAAGGGCATACTGGAATGAAGAATTACTTATAAACCTTTTATTTTAAAAGACTTTTAAAAGTTATAATTAATTTTGATTTTGGGAACTTATTCATCTATTTACGTTTTCCGCCAAATTATACTCTGTAATGCTATTTTAATGCAAAGAATTGTTTTTAAGTTTAATTAATTTCTCAAGTGTTTTGTATGATTACCAACTGTGGGGTTTCTCGGGGTTCGGGGCCTTACAAGTGAGTCTGAGTCTGACCCAACTTTCACAACCTGTGATATCGTAAGATTTTCATTTTGTTCAATCACATAGTCTTTCTGTTCATTCAAATCCTTCTTTGTCTTCCACTGAAACCCTCTTGGTTCATAACCTTACTTCATCAAGAACTTTTCATCCCCATTAAGAACACCAGGTCTCATTTTAGATTTTCCATTGTCATTTGACCTTTTGTTCTTTACAGGTTTGCTTGATACTTTTGTATCATCCTTGATTTTCAAAACTTGTTTCAGTCTCTTTTCCAAAACTGATCTTTTCTCTTCATCACTTGAGGTGTTCTTCTCTTCATTCAAGTATCTTTGATACATCTCCTTGTATCCTTTCATGTCAAAACCACAGACCACATCAGGGACCACAAACTCTTCTTCTTCAAACCAGCAAGAATCAGTATGATGACCATAAGCATCACACTTCTTGCACCATACCTTGGCAAAGCTTCCCATATCCTCAAGTAAATGTTTGTCTTTAATTCTGTTACTTGGTTTGGGGAAATCAAAACCTAGGGAAGTTTTTGGACATAGAGAGTTGTTGAAGTCCATTATGACTGGCTTGTTCAGATCAGGTTCCAGATGATATTTCTCTTTAACAAACACAATTGGTTTCAACTTGGATGGTAATTTTGAACAGCTTCCTTCTTCTTTTGCAGCAAATCTTCTCATTGGTACATACTCCACATCTCCAATATCAAACAGTTCATGATTAGAGAAAACTGGATAGATTGGAGGATGGGACTGATCATACGAAGATTTCTTTGTCACTTCATTTCTTTTCTTGATTTCTGGTTGTGGTCTTGCACAAATGTCAAATACCACATGTTCTTTTCTTATCTGTTCATAATGTTTCTTCATCTTGGGAGTCATCTTTGGCAATAGAGGAATCTTTTCATCTTTTCTTCTTGTTTGATCCCTTCCTTTTCTTCTTACTCTTAGATGATTTGGTACCGCCCACAGCTGCAAGTTCTCTCCTCACTGGAGTATTCACTCCATTTCTTTTTCTCACTATCCTTCTTTACATCCTTCTTGACTTCTGGTTTCTCATTCTGCTTCATCACAAACTCTTCATTTTCATCAACAATCACATCTTCATATTGTTTTACAAATTTAGCTTTGTCTTCAAACACATTCTTAAATTGTTTCAGATACTCATTTCTACTTTCCTTGTCTACTCTTAGTGGATAACTGTCACAGAAAGGTGGAGGCACCTTCTTGTATTTCTCTTCATCTGTCATTTTGTCCACAAATCCCACTATGTTTCCTATAGACACAAGCTTTTTCAAGAATTCCATTTGAATTAACAATTCAGCATTTTTAAGCTTTTCTTCAGCATACAACTTTTTCAATCCCTCAATCTCAACGGTCATTTTTGATTGAGTTCTGTATGCTACATACAATCTTCTTCTAGCCTCATAATTTGATTCTCAAAGGTTGCTTCACTGGTTTCATACACATTCAAAAATACTTCCTTTCTACCACATTCAGTCTTCCATTTTCCAACTTCCTGATTGAGTTCATCAATTATAATAAGAAGATCAGAAATTGAAATATCATAATGTACCTATGCATTTAAAGATTCTGACTTGTCCTGAACTTTGGCCATGAAAGCAACGTTTGCTTTTTCAATCTCAACTGCGTGGTTACTCCAATCAAACTCCCCATCTTGAGGCACCCTTGTTACTGCAACGTTCCCTTGATCCCTAACCTGATTCACATTGTTTTGATTGACTCTGTTCTGGTTATTGTGAATCTGTAGTTGGTTGTTCCTTTGAGGCTGAAAGGGTTGTTGCTGGGGTCTATTCTGGTTTTGATAGGGGTTTTTATTGGTGATCTGATTTCTCTGATGTTGGAAGTTTTGGTTCTGATTTTGGGAAAATTGATTTTGATTCACTTGGCTTCCAACTTGCTTGGGCATGTTGCACTCTCTTGCGACATGTCCAGGTTGTTGACAGTTGTAACAGATTGATTTTGATTTTTCAAAACCTATTCTCTCATTTGGTCCATTGAAGCTTGATCTTCCTGTTCTATTGTATAACCTCTTGCTTCTCATAGCCAACATGGCAGCTTGCCATTTGATGTCCATATCTTCCAAGTCATCAGCATCAATCTGCTCAAGGTCTTCCTGCACAATGCTTGTGTTGATCAGGTTCTTGGCCACAAATGCATGATATGACTCAGTAAACATAGAGAACAATACTTGGTAGTCAGTTCCTTGAGTTGTATTGTTCTGCACAAATGTTGACTGTCCACTTGCTGTTGAGGCTACATCATCTTCTAACAAATGAACATTAAATCTTGGCTGTCTACCACATGTTGAATTTGTCTCAGATGGCTCTTCAATGATTGGCTGCTGATTCTTGATTGAGAGATTTCCCATTGGAGCAACAAGAGCATTGTTCACTTTAAAATTGGGCTTATCTTCTCTAATCATGTGGTTTTCGATCATTTCGTGTTCTGCAGCTTTGAGGAATGCAATTACATCATCCAACTTAAAGTTGGGGAAATTTGCCTTTTCCTTGATGAATTTGCTGGCTGTATACCACTCACCAGACAAAGATGACAGAAGCTTCTTGCTTAGCTCAAAATTGAGATCTGCAGGTCAGTTGTTCTTATATCATTCACAATCACCATGAACCTTTGCAGGACTGATTTTAGTCTTTCTCCATCTTTAAACTTGAATCTACCCAGCTGTTGCTTCAGTCTATCTTTCTTAATATCTCTCAGTTTTGTATTTCCCTCAAACATATCAATAACTGCCTCATACATATCTATAGCAGTTTTGTGATGATTGACGGTTGTCAGTATTTCCCAAGACAGACCTAGCTTTAGCATAGATAGTGCTTTGTCATATCTCTTCTTAATTTTTAGCTCTACAGTGGCACTATTGTTTGCAGCAGTAGAAGCAACATAGTTTCCCTCTATAATAGATGTCCAAAGTTCTGGTTCATTGTAGTTTACAGCGGCTTCGAAAAGCACCTTCCATTTGATAAAATTTTCTTGTCCAAGAAATCTAGGAATTTTGTTGGTAGAAACTTCTTGGTCTTCCATTTCTGCAGATCTGAACTTTTATGCAGCCAAACAGAGTAAAGCTTCAAGCTTTTTCACGAACCTTCAGTCCCGTGGCCTTCAGTGAGCTTCCAAAGCTCTGATACCACTTGTCAGGACCGGGAGTTAGGTGCAAACCTTGGAAAAGTTGACAAGAACACACTGACACAGTTACCCAAAGGCCTATTGAATATCCCGGCGGAATCAGGATATCCAACAAATGGGAAAGAAGGTATGATGTTGTAGACACGAAACAATAACGGATAATCAATAAGAACACAAAAAAAGACAAAGATTCACTGTATTTAATATATAATTTAATAGAACAGTGAAAGGAATGTCTAGGGTTTCGTGTACGATGGCGGCGGCTGTACGAGGAAACAAAATAGAATATTCTTTGCAATGTTTCTCGTATTGTGTCACACCCCAACCTAAGGCGGAAATGTCGGGGCGTGATCCAATTGCTCACAGCTCGAAGATACTATCAAAAATATAAATGACAATATCTAATTAATTATTTTGTTCAAATAACACACACAATAATCAAATACAATGATACAATTCAATTAAATAGATACAACCATTTAAATTCCAGCTTGTCTTCATTATAATCCTAAGGTCTTTCTAAATGTCCAAACTTCAATCTTCAATTAACCTGCATATGGAAAATGGAGTTTGATCAACAAACATATTGAGTGAGATGATCACCAATTTGACACAACATTAAATAATAGCATATATATATATATATATAGTTGATAAATGATAAATGCGCAAACCAACCATGTGATAATAATCAATTAAATCATAACAATCATGCATATAACCAAATCGTGTGTGCCAATGAAATCGTTGCCAAGCGAATCGGGCATTGATTACAATGACTAAGGTTGTCGTTTTACCTTTGCCAAGCGAATCGGGCTCCGGTTACTAAGACGAGCGTCTGATCATACTAATGAGAACCCTATACAAAAGGGGATATGTTGGACCTCTCCGAAACATTATCAAGTAAACAGTTAAACAAGTAGCAAATAGCATTCAACTAATATTCACACAATAATTATGTTTGCGATTTTGAGTATATATATAGAATAGAAAATATTAGTAAGTACGCATATGTCCCCAAAACGTTAGAAAACAGTGTATAAAAAGGGGAATGATCAAACTCACCTTAGACGGAAGGCAAGTGATTAATAAATTCGACAAACGAACTAATGATTTAAGCGAGTCGTCCAATACGCGTCCAATGAGATTAATGATCAGAGTCTGAAACTTTGTGATATGAAACTATAAATAAAAAAAACTTAATGCCGCTGGAATCAATCCAAACAGATGAGTAGAACTCTTGTTATGTTGATTTTAATGTTTAAACGAGTCGAGTCTGACCAGAATCCGAACTTCGAGTCGGGAGTCAGATTTTGGTCAGAACCCTTAAAATTTAATTATGAGAAGAAAAGTCTTCTGGACCGAACATTGAATCTAACCAGAAGTATGAGAAAATGAGAAGTCAAAGTTGTTGACTGTTTTACCCTTTATCGGGTTTTGAAGCAATTGACCAGTCAACACCCTTCAATCACCGAAATTGATTGAATATTATTGACTAGGGAATATGTATGAACGATTTTACAATTTACAACTTACCCAGAAAGTGAAAGGATTAATGAGAAACGGAAGTCAAAGATCCTAAAGCAAGCAAAGTCAACGAACAAGTCTTGAATCTTTAACGAATATGCACAAACCGAAGGGTTTACGAGCTGAGCAGACGGTAGGACAGCTGGAGTATGATCTTTAGGGTTTGATTAAAGTTTACAGCAGATGGTTATGTCTTGTTTAAATAGAAAAACATAAAACGAACTAATTATGGGCTTTTGGCCCGTTTAAGCAAGTAAATATGGTTTAAGGGAAAGAATCACGAAAAGATTCATAAAGATCTGATCTTGGGCAGTAAGAAACGAATTAGGAATGATATTTTAGTTGTATTATGTTTACTTGGTCCTTAATTCACTCAAACATGCTTAAAATAAACGATTTTATACCTTAACGAACTAGGAAACGAGTTTAAACAACACGATCTGACCAGTGGTGCCATAGCGCCACGCGGCCAACCTTTGGTTGTGCCGTCGTGCAGTGCCCCGGCTACATGGGGTGGTATTTTCATTTTGTGCACAATTAGTCCCTATAGTTTGCTAAATGATCATTAATTGAACTTGTTATGTTTGTATATAAGAAATAAATGGTATATAAAACTTTAAGGGCTTAAAGTGAATTATTAGAAACTTAAATATTCATAATTACTTGATTTTTAATAATAATAAAGATCTAAAAATTTTTTGTTCGTAAACAAATACGGGTTTGAAAAATCCGAAATGTTACATACTGTGTGCGTCGATATCCGTGTCCTAAATGGAAACCTATGACCCTATTTGTAGACCCTGACATTCCTTCTAGAATCCCTAATCATTACATATTGAAACACAAAATAAATACAAGTGTAGGAGTCTTAGAGCAAGGTTTGTCTCTTGTTCAAGTAGACTCAGTATGCTAGGTATGCTCGATGAATGTCTTCGAGCATACTTTACTTAGAATATCTTCAGTGAAGATATTCTCCTCCAGCAAGCTTCATTCATCTTGACCAGTCCTTGCTTTGCTCAAACTAATCCATCGAGCTAGCTCATTCTTCTTGATGTCTTCGATCTTGTCCTTAGACTTATTGAACAATCTTTAGCATGCTTGGATGTAAATCTTGCTGGGGGAACTGAACTGTGCTCGAAGTCCTTGCTTTGAACACATGACATCTTCTCTTCTTATTGCATCCATGCTTGTCCCCATGTGCTCGACCATCCTGTGCTCGTAACACTTGGTTCAAACTTGTATGATCAAGCTGTTTGCTCGATTGGCAATCCATGCTCGATAGAATAATACTCTTGCTCGTTGAAGTGTAGCTTGCTCGAAGCCTTAACACTTAGAAGAATCAACCACAAACGGTTCCGAAGACCTTGTTCGGGGTAGTAAAACCATGCTCGATAGTCTAAGCTTGCTCGAAGTCCATACTTAGCCGTTTCCTAAGGAGGTTGAGAAGATTCCAATCTTCCTTATAAAAAAATCCGACCCAACAATTTTCTTCCCACTTTTGCTCTTCGATGCATGCTAAACGTCTCTGTGAGTTCGCATGAACTCTGCGGTTATCTTGAGCCTTTTGGCCGTAATGTCTTCAACCTCCATATCGTCTTCATTTTCAAACATAACTGGTCCACCGGTGTTTTTTATATCTTCTCGGTATGGATGTGCATTTGTGGGAACTATGGACTTAGTGACGGTGCTGGTTCCGATGGAACCGGGGGTGGCGGTTAAAGTGGTTTGTTGTCGGAGTGGTTGAAATTAGTACCAGAAAACGAGCATGTGCCATGTTGGCTGAAAGCGGTCGTCGTGTCTGATTTTTCAAGACCCGTCGGTGGATATTTCAAGATTCTTGATTTCACGGAATATTCCGAAGAGTCGGGAAAACGATTCCGGCGTCACAAATAATGTCGGAGATCCCGAACAAGGTTGGTGCTTGTTTACCGAAATAGTGGATGGACGAACCAAAACCTTTTTCTGGTGAGACAACAGTGGTGGCGGTGGATTTGATCGACAATTCTTTTAGAGGTTTAATGAGACCCGTGATCAAGAGGTCCCACGGATAACGCCAATGTTGGAACCTATTCCCACAAGGGGGGGTAAGGTGTAACAACTCGGGTTTTCCACATACAAATTTATATCTATTCCCCGACCTGTCTTAGGTTCGGGAAATTTATCACTGAAAAATGATCGCGTGTATCGAGAAATTTTATTACAATTTATATTTGTTTATTATATTTATTTAATATATATTTAACTTTAGAAAATGTACGTTTTTAGCCAAAAACTAAACGTTAATTCTCTAATGTTTCCATCTCAAATCTTAAGGGACTAAACTGTAAATTCTGCATATTGTTTTATTACTCTTTGGTCCTTGATCCAAAAGCCCGTGACCCGTAACCATTAACCCGAAACCCGTGACCCGTTTAGTTGCTTGAACCATAATCTTCGTTCTAACTAGGAAATGAATCCTGGTTGTGATTCCTATTACCATTAGCGGCCTAAACGACAACATTAAGTAGGAAACAATATCAAATATAACGCGTATTGATTCATTAGCTAAACCGCCTGACCTAGAATCAATTATATAACCTAGGATTAATCATAATTCAATTATTCGCATCTGCACACCGCTAGAACCAGCGCAAAATGAAGCCCCATAATTAATTGAAGTATCGACGTCTCTATATACCCTGTTCGTCATCCTCATAGGTCGGCTCTATTGATACGATTATACCCGCGTTTAAACATCTAATCAGGTAATTGAAATACACATACTAATCGCCTATTATCAAAAATCATAAGCCCTAAATCAATTTAAACAAACGTTAAACATATTAAGCGATTGCAGAACTGGGGTTCATGATCAAATTGGTTGAACTAGTTTTTGTATATATTAGATCGTTTACAGATCTTAACCAACTGACACACCAGCGCGTATGGCTGGTGTGTTTGTGTTAAAACTTTGGACCGGCCACTAGCGCGGGTTCGAGTCCCGGCCAGCCTATTTTTTGGTTATTTTGATTTCTGATTTTTTTAACTTGTTTCAATTATTTATAATATATTATTATAATTAATATTAAATACTCAATAAATGTTATTTATTTAAACCGACAACATTGAGTCGTCGTTTCTTGTCGATTAATCTCATTACAAGTTTTCGTGTGTGTGTGTCTTATTAATAATAAAACATCATTATTTTTATTAAAACCCGACACTAATATTGAGGCATCTCGTTGTTAAAATGTTTTTATAAATTTGCTCATATATATATATATATATATATATATATATATATATATATATATATATATATATATATATATATTATTCTAAACGTATTAAACATGTTAAACATGATAATTATATTTTTTTTACCACCGGATTTCGTTAAAGATTCTAGAATATAAATTTTATGATAATTATATATTTAAACGTTTATCATTATAGTATATCTCCACTCATATTTATTTAAACTGATTAATTGTAAATTCAATTATACGATAAACAATGATTCTCACAATTAAATGGTAACCAATAATATGGTTTTTGGAATAACAATAATCCGTAGAGATCAGTCGTTCAATCCATAATGTACCAATCATAATTGTAACTCAATCCACATCGAAATCCTAAATTCATTATACGTATTATATCATTTATAATTCATTCATTATATTATATTATTTAATTAGGATTCTTGTCGATAATTCCCGAAGAGTGTGATTTCCATTTCTTTGTCGTATTTATTCCCGTTTGGCTTATTCAATCACGTGAGTTTATCATTCCCCTTTTTATACACTGTTTTGAAACGTTTTGGGGACATATGCGTACATACTCATATTTCTTACTATATATATATTCAAACAAATGCATACGTGTTATTGTGTATGATTTAATCAAACATACGTGCTACTTGCTTACTTGTGTTACCATTCAATCAATCGTATATTGTGATTACTATTCAATCAATCATATAGCGGGTGTTCCTGCTGGTGACCAACGCCCGATTCGCTTGGCAACAGTCCACATACTTGTTTGTGTTTTGATTATATTCACCGCACTTATCACGTTATGCTTATTTATATTGTTGTCTCAAAACTGGTGATATTCTCACTCAACTTTATGTTGACAAAACTCCATTTTATACGCTTATGCAGGTTGCTTATATTGAAGATTGAAGTTTGAACATGTAGACAAGACCTTAGGATAAAATCAAGAGCTTATATTTGTATATTTAAATTGTTTATTGTATTTGGATATAGTGTGTATAATTGAAATAAAATAATTAATTAGATATTGTCACATTTATATTATGATAGTATCTTCAAGCTGTGACCAATCGGATCACGCCCCGACATTTCGGCCTTAGGTTGGGGTGTGACATAAGGTGCCTAACAAGATGTAGAGAATGGTGATCAAATGTTGTATTTGTAAGTATTAGTGGATGTGTAATAATCCCTTTACATGATTCTTTCCTCCCTTATATAGAGGGGAGGTATTACATAATGTAACTAGTGATTAGTTTCCCTTCAAATCCATTTCCCTCCAAGTAAGCTTCTAGAACGTTTGGGCTATTGGGCCTCTTGCTATTGGGCTTGTTGTTGTTACTGGGCTGGAGCCTGCTCATTAGGTCCATCTTATGAGTAGGCTCTTCAAGTCCTCTAATCTATTGCCCTTGTTATTTATGATAAGGGAAATAGACGTAATAACTATTGTCGCACGTGTCTTTCTGCACTTTCTTTTTGGGCTTTTGGTACCTAGCCCGTTGTGTATTCCTTTCTCCTTTCAGCCTTGGGACTTCTTTTTCGCTTAATGGATTTTAGCCTACCTCCGAAGCCCAATTCCGAGGTAGGCTCTTCACCTCTCTCTCTATATATATATATATATATACTAGTAGGGGTGCCCGCACGTTACGACGGCACCCAATGATGATTAGGTTGGTATGAGTAAGGTTTGTGGTTGGTTAATTCGAATGGACACTGGGCAAAATTCGATAAACGAAACCAACCGATCAAGAAACCAGATTTAACACAAACCGAAATATATTAAGAGGTTTTGAAGAAATACTAACCGGACCCCGGGCAGATTACGAGTGACCTGGGGGTTAGATAGATGTTTCCCACGAGGGGTTAGACCCGGCAAAGATGGTTCTTCTGATAACCTGCAAAACAAACACCGTGAGCTTGTCACTGAGAAGGGGGGGTTCCTCCTTGTGACCACCCTCCGGCGTGAGAATCAGACTAGATTGCTCTTTATAAAAGTATATTAAGAGATTGCTAGAGCAGATATCAGGTATAATATGATGATAATGTGATAAGATATGATGAGATCAGATGATCATACCATTTGTGATATTTATAGCCGACGGTAGGTTTCCAAGGAGGTGTGGCCTGCTGAATAGTATTCATGTTCCACCAACTGTGGCCTACGCACGTGCCCTGCTGGTAGTTGGTGGGTAGGCAGCGGCTGATAGTGACCAGGCCTACTGTGCACTATTCCTTTTCTATCAACTGCCGGCTATGCACGTGGTATGACAGGAGTTGGTGAGTAGGCAGCGGCTAATAGTGACATACAGTACAGGAGCATGCTGCTCGCCATACTGTTGTCAATAAGCTGTCGTATCTTTAGTCAGATCTTTTGCCCATACTTCGTCAGGTACAGTACAGAAGATCTTCCTGTATCGTACGGACTGGCTTATGGGCGGGAGTATTCCCCCTCCCGCCTTTGTGCGGGATTGTCCCCGGCTTTGCTCATTCCTTCAGGTGACACTGAGTGATTGAGAGCTAAGTGCCTTGTGCGTGTAGCCTTGCTGCGCGGGTGGCCTTCCCTGATGGCTTGTATCCGAAGCTGCGGGAACAGGCGGAGTCCTTCACCATTGGGAGGCATTTCCTGCGGGAACAGCTTGCGTACTGCGCGTAAGGACGTCACGTCTCTGAGCATGGTGGGTCCTGCGGATCCAGTTGGTTTCTGCGCAGACGTCCCTCTTCAAGGTGAGTCTTGCGGGTCCAACTGGGCTCTGCTGGGACCTACCTCTTCAAGTCCCCCCAGTCCAATGTTCTTCTCATGAGTGTTTAATAAAGTGAGGTGAACTTTTGGACTTAAGCAAAGGGTTTTTTAAGGTTTTCCATGGGGATTCTTCCCGCGGAAGTCCTTGTCACTTGCAGAAATTCCCGAGTTTCCTGCTTGATCTTTGGGTATGATGCGGGTAGGTCTGTAACCTCCTCGCAAGTCAGGAGCGTTGAGTCACACTTGTGTGGACTCTCCATGAGGTTTTGGTTGTTTTGAACATAGTGATCAATTATGTTAAAACCACCAATTCCATCCTGGAGCTTCAAACAACGTAGTTCTCGACGTTCCCGCTATGCGGGGATGTTAGTTCCGTTTCCACAAGCATTGCCCAGAAGATCCTTCTTGGTTTCAATTCCCAGCGGAGCGCTAGGTATGTGAAGGGTTTTGCCTTAACACTGTACCCGCGCTCGTCTTACGGTTACTTTACTTCCAAGGTATTCTTGGCTTCAATTCCCTGCGGGTTCTAGGTATGTGAAGGGTTTTGCCTTAACACTGTACCCGCATCCGTCTTACGGTTACTTGTTTGCCAAGGTTCTTGGCTTCAATTCCCTGCGGGTGCTAGGTATGTGAAGGGTTTTGCCTTAACACTGTACCCGCATCCGTCTTACGGTTACTTGTTTGCCAAGGTTTTCTTGGCTTCAATTCCCTGCGGGTGCTAGGTATGTGAAGGGTTTTGCCTTAACACTGTACCCGCATCCGTCTTACGGTTACTTGTTTGCCAAGGTTTTCTTGGCTTCAATTCCCTGCGGATACTAGGTATGTGAAGGGTTTTGCCTTAACACTGTACCCGCATCCGTCTTACGGTTACTTGTTTGCCAAGATAAGGGGTATTTTCCCGCTTACTTTTGAATCTTTTTGAATTTTTGAAATTCGAAAGGTTGGTGAAAGGATAAGAACAGTCCAAACCTCTGAAACGTCGTGCGACGGTTTCTTCTGACTGTGTCAGAACGTGCAGGAAGTTATGGTGACGTGACAGTACATGGTCATTCCAGACGCTTTTTCAGGCGCGTGGGCGCGATTTTTCGGGCGCGTGGCCGCGAAATTAATGGTACTCGTCCTTTCAGCAGCTGTTGTCAGCTTGCTTTTCGCCACGTGTCATAGTTTCATTGCACCTTCGATTTCTCTCACCTCCGCATTAAATTCATCGCATTAATTGCGATTAGTATATAAAGGGTGAGAGGGTTCTTTGTAATTCACACCTTTCACTTTTCTCTTCATCTTTAGAACGATTTCCGGCGAATACTCATCTTTCAGTCGAGCATTCTCTTGAAATCGTTTTCTTCTTTCTTTTGCAAGATGTCTCGTGATCTCGAATCTACAACCGATGACAAGAGTACTGTTGGCGAGTGCCAGTGTGCTCTGCCTGTCGATCTGTACCAGTACGTCGTCAGGAAGTTCATGCTCGAGTCTCTCGAGCCTGAGTTTCCTGAACCTCATCAGACTGTGTACGATGCCCCCAGAGGCAAGATCGGGGTATATGCTGCATTCTTTGTTTATGGGAATCTTAGGTTCCCATTGACAAAGTTTGTTTACCGTGTCCTTGAGAGGCACGGTGTGCACCTGACCAAGGTGCACCCGATGGCGATTGCCAAGATTCGGCACTTCGAGTGGGTGTGCCGGATTCTGGGCATTGAGCCCTATGTTGACCGCCTAATGACCTCTACACTTGGAGGTGCATCCAGGGGTGGTATACGTTGATAACCCGGATTAAGGGTTTGAAGATTTGCGCAACCGAGCGCAGTCTTCGCGCGTGGAAGCGGGAGTTCTTCTTCATCTCCGCCCGTGCCATCCCCCTTGCCATGAAATTCAAGAATGGGCAAGCACTTCCCAGCCTTCACGCCTCCAACTACCAGGAGGCGGAATGGTTTTCGAAGATATCCCGGGTCCAATCTCCGGTTTACCGGTTTGCGGAGTCCGGGATGGTGATGCTCGGGATGAGCCGGGTGTGGAAGGAGGCGGATGCGTAAAAGATCCCAATCGTCCTTGAATACGGTTCGAACTCTGTTCCTTACGGTATGCTTTGTTTCTTATTGTTGATTTTGAATTTCTTCTAACTTCTTTCCTGTTTATTTCAGAGGGGAACGACTTGCAGTCGCTCCTAAACCCGCGGGAGGCTGACGGTCCCGCTCGGATGGGTACTCGCGCTCTAGACGAGAACGAGTTGCCCATCCTAGAACAAACGGCGGATCGGTTCGTGGAGGTCTACCTGCTAGGCCATGAGATCCTGAGCGCCAGACGGCCAGGTAAGGCGCTATTCAACCCTCGACCCCTCAATGTTGAAACCTCTGCTGGAATTCCTCTAATCGTATGTTCTGATGAGAAATCCGCAGAAGGTCCTCCGTTGGTGCGGAAGAAGAAGGCTGCCGGCGGGAAGGGGAAGGAGAAGGTGGCCTCCACTGCCGATCCGGTGCCTCGCTGATTCGGAGACCGAGAGCGAAGAGGTGGCGGGGAATCCCAGTGGTGATAAGACCACCGCTCCGGAGGCTGCGACTGTCACCTCCGGAGAGCCCAAGAAGACGACGGTGAGCGGCGCAAAGAGGCCGGCTCCATCGGGTTCGTCCCCGCCTCTCCGTACCTTTAGGCTCAAGAAAACCCGTAAGTACATACTTCCTTTATCTTTAACTTCATAGCTTAATATTATTAACACTTATCTTCTTTACGCAGGCGTGGATGTTGACGCATTCCAGGGTGGAGCACAGAGGAGTACCTCTCCGCCAATGACGGTAGGCTTGGTCAGCCTACCTGAGGCGACGACCCAGGCGCCTGCGCCTGCTTCCGCTGATTCAGTTGCTCACTCCTTTGAGCCGACTGTCCCAGCGGAGATGACGTCACCGCCGGCTGTGAGTGCGATTTTTACTGCATCTTTCACCGAGCCGGCGGTTACTTTTGCTGCGGCGACCGCGGCGGCTGCTACCATGCCCTCGTCATCGGCAACGACGGCCGATCCATCAGGTACGCATGGGGCTTCTCGCCAATCTCTGCCACCTTCCCATCTGCCTGACCTCTTGGATAGATTTCCCTTGGGTTCAGGTGATGGGTTCGGCGGCTATCGGCCTGTTATTGACCCTACAGGTGCGTAGGGTTCTTTTGGCCCTTTTCATATTTTTTTTTTTTTATCATCTTTTCCTAACTGCTTTATGTTTTTTGCAGTGTCGGATTCCAATGAAGTGTATGTTCCACGATGGAACATTCGCCGAGGAACAACCCTTCGCACCCCTGTGGAGTGCGTGGAGTGGGCTCGTCACGCTGCTCCCAGTGGTGCGTTGGGGGAAGCCATGGCTAGCTACCAGGAGGGTAGGCTAAGCAATGAGCTTCGGGTTCTCCTGGCCCGGATGCAGCCGCGCGTCGAGCTGCTTTGTCGTGAAAACGACAAGTTAAAAGCAGCTCGCGTTAAAGAAGTAGCTCAGGCGCGGGCTGTCCGGGAGGAGAACCAAAGACTTACCGCAATGGCTGCGGAGAAGGAGAAGGCCTTCAAGGCCCTCGAGGTTGAAGTTCAGGCCCGGCTCGAGGCCCGTTCCAAGGCTGCCCAAGCTGTTAATGAACAGCTTCGGCTGGCTAAGGAAACTGCAAGGAACGCAACCGAGAGGGCCACCAAGGCTGAAGCTGTTGCTGAGCCTCTACGCGTGGAGAATGAAGAGCTTAAAGCCAAATTAGAGGCTCTCCAGCAGGCTTATGATGCCTTGGCGATGGAAGACGCCAAAAAGCTCCGGGAGATCTTGGACCAGATGGGGGTGCTTGACCATACTGAGCGGAAGCTAAAGGGCGTCGAAGAGGCTGCGGCTAAAGAAGTGTTGCTTGCCAACCTCAACAAGAGTGAAGCCGAACGCGCCCGTAACGAAGCTCAAGTTGCCCTCCAAGAAGCTCTGGTTGCCAAGGAATGGCTTCTTCGAGAAGCGTTGTCTCAGGTAAGCTTTTCTTGTCTTTACGCTTTTCTTTATAAATAGAAAAGGTTCTGATACTTGTATATTTTCTTTTGTAGGTTGTGCATCGAGTCTTCACTGAGACGTCTTATGACGATGCTATGAGCGCAGCCCTCAACGCTTCTCACGAGGATGGGGAAAAGGCCGGCTTCCTGCTTGGTCTAGGGTTCGTTGAGAAAGGCATCCCGCCTTCCAACTTCCCTTTATTCGATGTAGATACTGAAGCTGTATACGACCAAGCAGTGAATCAGTATGCCGCCTTCCCGCATCCGGTGGTGGAGAAGGTAAACGAAGTTGCTGCTGCTGATGATGGGCTAGCTATCCTTAAAGCTTTCCTTGAACTGCCACGCTCTACTGATGGTGCTGGTCCAAGTGGAAGTGGCCCTGAAGCCTGATCCTGAAGATCCCTTCCCACTGCTAGGATAGATTTAGCTTGTATAGATTTATTTTCTTGTAGGCGGGTAGTTACCCGGCCATTCTTGTAATGAATATTATGAAATATAAATCTTTGTGCGGGTAAGACCGCTACTTCCACTGGATTCCTTGCTTTATAAACGTTATATGACTTGCATACTTTAGTTTAAATTAGCAATTTTCCAAGTGTTTAGAATAAGTTAACCTTTGAACGTGGTAGATAATAGGTTGAAGTTTTGCTTCCTCTTTCGTGATTGTGCGGGTAGGACCGTCACTTGCACTTAGTAGGATGGCTAAACTTTACCATCTGACCTGCGTGTATGTTCTCATCTTTTTTGAAATTTCTAAGTGTTTAGGATAAGTTAACCTTTGAACGTGGTAGATAATTGGTTGAAGTTTTGCTTCCTCTTTCGTGATTGTGCGGGTAGGACCGTCACTTGCACTTAGTAGGATGGCTAAACTTTACCATCTGACCTGCGTGTAGGTTTTCCTCATCTTTTTTGAAATTTCTAAGTGTTTAGGATAAGTTAACCTTTGAACGTGGTAGATAATTGGTTGAAGTTTTGCTTCCTCTTTCGTGATTGTGCGGGTAGGACCGTCACTTGCACTTAGTAGGATGGCTAAACTTTACCTATATCTGCCTGCGTGTAGGTTTTCCTCATCCTTTTGTTAGAAATTTTCTTGAATAAGTTAACCGTTCAACGCGCGGTTGTCAATAGGTTAGTGTTCAGTTTCCTCTATCATGATTCATGCGGATAGACCGGCACTTTCATTTAGTGGAATGACTGAACTTTTTCCCTTCAACTGACCTGCGTGAAGGTTTGCCGTTTTTTGGGTTTATGCGGGTTTTGCCGCCTTCCCCTGCCAACGACTTTTCACGTAATTATGCGGTGAAAACCGGCATATTAGTGTTTAATAAATTAACCGTTCGACGCGCGGTTGTTAATAGGTTAGTGTTCAGTTTCCTCATGATTCATGCGGATAGACCGGCACTTTCATTTAGTGGGATGACTGAACTTTTCCCCTTCAACTGACCTGCGTGAAGGTTTGCCGTTTTTTGGGTTTAAGCGGGTTTTGCCGCCTTCCCCATGCAACGACTTTTCACGTAATTATGCGGTGAAAACCGGCATATCCGTGTTGATAGTTCATAAAGTATAAATGTAAAATCATCAGCATCGATGTTCTAAGGAGAATCATTTCCATTAGAAGTGGCTCTTGGCCTTTTCTTTACAAATTTGGAATTGATTTACATGCAAACTGTGTAAATGAGCTCCCTTCCATGTTGCTGGGATGGGAGTGCCATCGAGCCGATACGCACCTGGTTCGGGATCTCGTTCTTTACGCAGCATGTAGTCTCCTCATTGAAGCTGGAATTTTTATTCGTGTTTTCCCCAGCTGGGGTTCTACACGCATCAGCCTGCTCAGCGTTCATTGCGCCACGAGGTGCGCGAGCGTCCCATCTCTGACAAATGCTTCGACCATGTCCTTTACGTCTATGCATTCTTCGATGTTGTGGCCTTTTGTCCTGTGAAAGTCACAGTATTTGCTCCGATCAGCATTGTGACGATGTCGGATTATTAGAGGCTCTGGCCATGGGAGCTCCTCAGTGGCGAATATCTCGGTGACGCTTTTGGTGAGCGGCGTCCATCTGGAGTTCTTGTTTGACTGTACGTTATCCCTTCCGCCTAACCGATGTTGCAAGCCGGATGAGGCGTCAAAGTTTACCCTTGACTGCCAAATGCCTAGCTTTCGCTTTTTGTTTAATCGGGCGGTAATGACGTTGTCTTCTCTTGTTTTCTGGGTGTAGAGGTTTGTGCTCTGTGGGAGATCTCTACCCAATTGCTTCTCAGTTTCCGCAAAGCGTTTAGCTGCTGTCATGATGGCGTCCCATGTGGAAGGCATGCCATCCTTACCCGTTAAGGTGCGGATGAGCTCTGGGTCGTTCGCGCCTTGAATAAAAGCAGCGCGAACAAGATCTTCGCTAATGTTACCCAGACTTAGCTTCTTCGAGTTGAAGCGAGTGATGAAGTCTAGCAAAGATTCATCTTCCTCTCGAATGCATTTGAGGATTGTCCATTGCTCCTCGGTATACTTTCTTTGCTGGCTGAAGTGTTGGCTAAACTTCTGTTGGAAGTCTGCCCAGTCGTAGATGTGGTTGACCGGTAGACGATCGAACCACGCTCTAGCAGCCCCAACAAGCGTCATTTGGAACATGTAACACCACGTAGGTTCCGTCCAACTACTGACGGTTGCCCCCGCTATGAATCTGTTCAAATGATCATCTAGGTCAGATATACCATCATATGTGCCTATGCTGGACATTTGTTTGGCACTTTTTGGGGCGATTGCTTCCGCAATATCCCTTACAAATTTGGACGTTCCCGCATTTGCAACGTTTGGTCTGAATGTTTTGGAGAAGTCACGTGGACTTCCACCTGTGTTTTTTGGTTTGAAGGCTTCTCCAAAATGCATTCTTGGTTGGGAGTCCGTTTCCTTACCCTTCCCTTTTGCCCTATGGCGAGGGTTTGCGTCGGAGTCGGATTCCTCCGAGTCATCGTCCAAGTATTCTTCGAATTCGTCAGCCTGTTGGACGGAACGCAAGCGTTCGTCCAACTCAGCTTGGAATTCCTTCTGACGTGCCTCCGCCCATGCCTTAACTTCATCGAGTGTTTGGCGGGGGAACCTTCGTTTCTCTAACTGGGTATCGGTGAATCCCAGTGAGCGATTATTTACTGCACTTGCCCCAGCTTGGGTAACTGGGGTAGTGTTCGTAAAATTTACTTCACTTGCCCCGTCTTGGGTAACCGGGGTAGTGTTTGTAAAGACTGTGTAGCCGGTATTCCCCCCAGTAGCTGGGGTTGTGGTTACCGGAGTTTCTTTAACCATCTTTCCAGAAGTTTGAAAAAAACTGGAGAAAAATGAAGTTTTAGCTTTATGCACGGATGGCGCCAATGAAGAAACACTAACCGGACCCCGGGCAGATTACGAGTAACCTGGGGGTTAGATAGATGTTTCCTCCTTGTGACCACCCTCCGGCGTGAGAATCAGACTAGATTGCTCTTTATAAAAGTATATTAAGAGATTGCTAGAGCAGATATCAGGTATAATATGATGATAATGTGATAAGATATGATGAGATCAGATGATCATACCATTTGTGGTATTTATAGCCGAAGGTAGGTTTCCAAGGAGGTGTGGCCTGCTGAATAGTATTCCTGTTCCACCAACTGTGGCCTACGCACGTGCCCTGCTGGTAGTTGGTGGGTAGGCAGCGGCTGATAGTGACCAGGCCTACTGTGCACTATTCCTTTTCCACCAACTGCCGGCTATGCACGTGGTATGACAGGAGTTGGTGAGTAGGCAGCGGCTAATAGTGACATACAGTACAGGAGCATGCTGCTCGCCATACTGTTGTCAATAAGCTATCGTATCTTTAGTCAGATCTTTTGCCCATACCTCGTCAGGTACAGTACAGAAGATCTTCCTGTATCGTACGGACTGGCTTATGGGCGGGAGTATTCCCCCTCCCGCCTTTGTGCGGGATTGTCCCCGGCTTTACTCATTCCTTCAGGTGACACTGAGTGATTGAGAGCTAAGTGCCTTGTGCGTGTAGCCTTGCTGCGCGGGTGGCCTTCCCTGATGGCTTGTATCCGAAGCTGCGGGAACAGGCGGAGTCCTTCACCATTGGGAGGCATTTCCTGCGGGAACAGCTTGCGTACTGCGCGTAAGGACGTCACGTCTCTGAGCATGGTGGGTCCTGCGGATCCAGTTGGTTTCTGCGCAGACGTCCCTGTTCAAGGTGAGTCTTGCGGGTCCAACTGGGCTCTGCTGGGACCTACCTCTTCAGGTTTATAGCCTTATTCCGAACTTGCATTAGAAAGAAAAAGGGAACTTGCTTTTGAGAGAAAAGGGTATACTGATCATACTAAAAATTTTATATAACAACATGGGTAAATAAGAAATTTAAGTTCCTGAACTGTATATCTACGCGGACTGCCACCAAGAGGAAAAGTCGGTGGCAGGCCTGCTTGATTCTGGCCCATTAACCATCCTTGCCTGAATGGTAATCCCCAACTAGCATTCTCTCTTAACAGGTCCTGACCTGATTGGCACAACCCTATGTCTTCATCACCAAATAGATTCGTGTTTGAAGTACCATCAGTGTGCGTTAACTGTAAGTGTACTAATGGTAATTCAACTGTTAAACTTAAACGGTCAACAGGATGCATATTTCCCAAATATACAGTGAGAATAGGATAATGCATATAAGCCTGAAATGTAGCATGGGCCGTGGTAGAATCTGAAGATTCAAGATCATTGACCTGCAAAAGTCAAACCAGTTAAATTATTCAGAATATAACGGATGTTTCAGAAAGTTTCAATTTCCAAACTAAAAATGGAAACACGAACTGTTCGGGTCAAAACAGGTTCTAAACATTTGATATTACCTCAGTGGTTAATAGAAGCAGAGCAGAATGTGGATGAAAATACACAGCATGAAGAGAATGTTTAGTCCTTAATATGGCATGGTAAATCACCTCTACTCAAAAAACAGCTGAAAATGAAAAGAGAAAGTTAGCATAATGAATTTGATTGATCAAAATAGTTTTAAAAAAAGTTAATACAAAAACAAACAAAATATTCCAAGGTTTCTATGAACAATTCAAATGACTTTGAACTTATTTGATCAGTTAAGAGATAAAACATAAACCAATTCGATGCATTAATAGTTAAATGATTCAAAATTCCCACCTCTAAAGCATGTACTGTATTAAAATAACTTAAATTGTACACCCTTAAAACAGTTTCAATTAACTGATTAAAATTTCAATTCATCCTTGATGTAGTAAGAAAAAAATATATTTAGTAATTACAAAAATCACAGGGCCCAATGCATTCTAACGTATTTACATTCCATAAGTGAACTTTATGGTGCAAATTTCACTAACAGAATGCAATTGGTACTAACACATTAAAAACTAACAAATAAACAAATGTTAAGCTGGCACTTGATATATATTAGAGACACTCAAACTGAAGTTCTAGCTAATCTAGTATTATAATAAAATTTACCAAGAAAAATAGTAATGAAGCAAGTTTGTTACATGTTCAATGAACAAGCTTGCAGCAATTCTTACCGCCCAAAATGTTCTTTGGTGTCCACTCGTAACCTTTAAACACTTCCCAATTGGCTGACGATTAATTTCACGGAATAATCACCACTGGCAACTAAAAACGAATGAATTCAATTAAAAAAAATGAATAATGAATAAATATATAATATTATCAAAAAGGAACATGTTGTAATTCTATTAAAAATAAAAAATAGCATGATGAAACTAACAACAAATTATTGCATGGTTATGCTTTACCGACAGTGGCCTTATTAGGTGGCTATAAACGAATAGAATGAGACCTTGTTCATGTTCGTCCTTTAGGCTTTTGTCGAACAAATGGGCGGTTCATGAACACTTTACATAATTGTGCCCATTTGTTAAGGAATTGGGAATGTTCATGTTCGTTCGTTAATTTTGTAACCGGACGTCAGCTGACGCTAACAAGCACAAATGAAAGCTTCTTTTATTATTCTCACCAAAGTAATGGAAAAAAGATGAAACATAAAGTATAAAAGATTAATGGATGAATCATATCTATGAAAATAGTCATCAATTTGTTTTATAAAAAGCTTCTTTTATTATTCTCATTAAAGTAATGAAAAAAAGATGAAACATCTTCACAAAATTTGTACCCAAAACAAAGTAGTGAGCGAGCCCTGTTGTAAGAACCACAATTTCTTCCTTGGTTCTTTGTAATTCAAATCATCAAAATTAATATAAATAAATAAAATCAAGTGCAATGGGTAAAATAATTGGAAAAAAGTATGTACCAAATGCCTCATAACCAAAACATTCGCTAGGAGAACTACAAGCCAAAAAAATATAAAGTGAATACATAATGACTGTATAACATGATTTATAAAAGACACATAGAATATAAATCAAGGTGGATAATAGGATACCGTATCTGCTGTTGACACTATACTCTTGGCCAATGGAATTATTTTGCTACTTTGTTCCACACCAGACGTTTGAATCTATAGACAGAATCATGAGGCAAAGGCTTTCATCATTTAAACCAACACCCAAGGATCAAGGTTTTCATCATCAACCAAAAAATCAAACAAAAATGGATAATAGGATACCGTATCTGCTGTTGACACTATACTCTTGGCCAATGGAATTATTTTGCTACTTTGTTCCACACCAGACGTTTGAATCTATAGACAGAATCATGAGGCAAAGGCTTTCATCATTTAAACCAACACCCAAGGATCAAGGTTTTCATCATCAACCAAAAAATCAAACAAAAATGTATAATGGGAGTATAACCTATTCAGAACAGGGGTAAATTAGCAACGATCATGTCTCCATGGTGGCGTGGCAGTGTCTCATCACTCTCATGTCCAAAAATGTACTTCGCGTGTTAGCCCATTGAATACGTGCGACCAATAGCTTCCTCCACACAAGACGTAATATTAATCTTATAACAAAAAAAGAAAGGTCCTTTTGTAGCACAAAAGTCTAGGGCACTTGGTTTCTACCATGAAGAGATCGTTCCGGACCGACCCAAGATAGAATCATACCGCCTAGAAGAAACTTTGGTCTATGTTGTTTCTTTAATAGTTTCTCTTTATTCTGCAATAATAATTAAAAACAACACAGAAACCATGAATGAAAACATTTATATTATTATTACCACTTCAAACAACTAAAGAAAAAGCTTACCTTTTGAACTTTCTCAATCTCGGGAAGCTTGTCGTTTTTCAGTTTCTTTTCGAGAGAAGCTTCCATTCTGTGTTTTCTAAAAAATAGCTTCTTCCGTTGAACCATGAATGAGAGATATTTAACCACAAATACTAGGGAAAGAAAATATACGCTAGATAAATCAGTCATAGAGCTTTTAGAAACGGCTTGAAATTTATCCAAATTAATTGAAACGGCTTTTCATTCTCCTGACCAATGATTTGTATTCTCAGGCTCCATTCGCATTTGCACATCAGCCTTCTTCTGAGATTTATAAACAAAAAAAGTAAATAAAAAACATTATAATTAATTTCAACAAGAAAAAAAAAACACAATGCAAAAAAAGAAACTCTCATAGGCATTACATCAAACACCTAATACGCATTTCTACACTAAAATATTATCAGTCTTTTTCTTAGTATTAAGCAGAAAGCTTATTATTCTAAGAACTAACAAATCAATAAGCTCTGCTACAGGTATAGAAGCATGATAATCAACAGTACACTTATGTAGTTGTATTCAAGGGGCTTATAGCCATAGAAACAACCCTGTCGAGATGGAACAGAGCATGTAGTGAATATGATTAAAGCCAAGAGACGAATTTACCTAGCTTGGTGGGAGAAGTATTATTAGAAGACTTAAAGGTGATTGAAGCTATGAATGATGATGGAAGTGAATATACAAACAGACATCGCTTCAATTGCCTGCATTAAATATATCAATTCAATGGCTTCAATCATCCGTATTCAATGTCTCGCGACGTGTGTAAATGAGAAGTTAGGGCACGACGCCATATTATTGAAAGAATTTAATTGAAACCAATAATAATAATTGAAGATAATTGTCGCCAGAGAATTGTAGATTGACTCGGAGAACAAGCCGTAGGCGTTAATCGGCAATAAATATCCAGGCGTCTTAATGAGAGAGAGAGAGAGAGAGAGAGACCAGATGAAAGGATTTTTTATATGCATTATAATGTAATATCTTATATGTTAATCTTAAATATGATATTATCTTATTTTTATATACTGATAAAAGAAAATGTTAAAGCTTAGGTGATCTTTCATCTCATTCATTCTAGTTAACCATGAGTCATGAGTAAAGGGTCAAAACCATTTAGTCAATTGGGTTATAATATAGTGTGAATTTTATTCGTTATTAAGTTAAGTGTCATTTTCATACTTGAGGTTTGATTAACCACGCAGCTTTAGTACATTTTTTAAATTCCTTGCAAATCAATACATGACGTTTCCAAAATCATGCTATTTTTGTACTTTTCATTAACCCCGTTTGTTTTTTCCGTTAAGCCAGGGATAAAATAGTAATTTTTTCATTTCTCATTCACTTAACCCTGCGGTAAAAATAAATGAGTCGAGCTGCTTTTTTAACAAAAATAAACGAATCAGGCTACTTTTTTAAACAAAAGTAAATGATTCAAACCAGTTTTTAACAAAAATAAACGGAGCGAACTACTTTTTTTTTAACAAATTGAAACACATTTTTTAACAAAAATAAGCGAACCAACTACTTTAATAAAACAAACAAACCGAACCACTTTTTTTAACAAAAATAAATGAACCCAGCCACTTTCTTTAGCAAAAATAAACGAACCGAGCCATGTTTTTTAAAGATAAACAAACTGAACTATCATTAAGTTTATATTTTCCATCATGTGTAGTACAGTGGTGAAACATGGAAAAGATACACTTCATAAAATCCCATGTAATAAAAGGGTTCAAAAGCTATAAGTAATAAAAGAAAACCCCTAATGCCACATTGCATCTCCCAACACCTCTCTATCCTATATGGCAATACATAAGGCTTTTTAATCCCCCACTTTGCATGTGTACTAATAAATAAAAATAAATAATAAATGCAAACTAATAATTAATAAATAATAATAATAAATATGGAATAAAAATAATATTATTGTTACCAATATTATTTGAATCATCATTATTACTATTATAAGTAGTCATTTAGTAATCAACAAAGAGGTGTGAAAAAGCAATAAAGTAGCTAAGAAAATAAGGAACGGTCATCGGAATTTTATAAGTTTCTAAGTGTAAAAGAGTATTTTGTCATGGTCAATTTTTTTTATAATATATTAATTAAACTAAATCAAAGGTTTTAGACAATTTTGAGAAAATGATTTTAGGTTATAATCATTAGCAGTGGCTGTTTAGGAAAAACATTTTTCTTTACTGCAAAATATTGTTAATCGATTCATTATTTGATACATGTCGAGATGGTTTTTTAAAAGCATTTTTATTTGAAAAGAGTTAACGGGCCAGAGTGTGCTTCAACTTTCAGGTCATGACTTTGGTGACAAATCTTTGGGGTCATGACTTTGGTGACATATCAAAAGACTGATTTTGGAAATATAAATTTGGTTTCAGATTAGATTCAAAGTCAATATTTTTGTCATGATATTTTTTGTTGATAAAGGTCAAATTTTTAAAAATAACATTTTATGCATCTTGGTTTCTTTTAAACTACTAACATGTTAAAGAATAAGCAATTCGTGCAAAAGTTTGAAGTGGTACATATCTTTGTCCACAATAATATCTCATTGTACGTATAATTTGTCAAAGTTATTAAATTTTGTGCATGACGTCGTGATATAGGTCACAAGAAAAAAAATGTAATAATGTCATCGATTTACAAAAGTTTGAAATGATTTATCGTTCAAATGTAATTTGGGGATATGATTATTGAATATTTCATATATCTTGAGTTTTTTTATTACTGACATAATTTAAATTGTTAAACCCGTGTAATATACGGGTAGCTAAGCTAGTGTGTGTGTGTGTGTGTGTATATATGAGGGGTGTGATTATGTGTGCTTTAACCGGAAACAAAGCACACTTGTTTGGACGGTTCCATTATTTTTAAATGTGTCATTAAATTGTTGGTGGGTTATCAATCTTTAAAGTGTCAGTCTTGAGAATTAGGTATGACCTTATACCTTACTAGTATTAATGATGATAATTAATGAACCATCGATCGAGTTGTATGTGTTGCATGAGAGTTTGCTTGAGGGCAAACAAATGTTAAGTGTGTGATGGTCGGGTATAATTCATGTATAATATTATATTAATATGTTCGTTTTAGTTTATTTATTGTGTGAACATTGATACTTCAAGCATGTTTATGTGTTTTCAGGTCTCTGGACGTTAAGGATGCTTATTGGTGTTATTTACGTGCTTGGATGTCCTAGAAGAGCGGAATTGAGTGGCACGCGTCCTAATGCCGAAAACAAGGAAAAAAAAGCCAAAAAAAACTGTTACTGAAGCCCTTCACGCTACGCGAAGGGATGAGAAGGTGATTCTTCACGCTCTGCGAAGAATCCTAAATGGAACCCGACTATTTTGTCCTTCGCTCTACGCGAAGGACCAAGGTGTAAGCAGTTCACGCTACACGAAGGGAGTAACACAGGAAAAATAACCAAAATCTTATAAAACCAGTTTGAGCCCCCATTCGAGTTATCACTTATTCCAGCAGCCATACACGAACCTGAGGACGATTTTGCGTCACCTTGGAGCTTCCGATTCTCCAATAAGCCATGCTTTCATCCTTTCATCAGATAAGCGAGTTAATCGTTATGCCGATATCAGGTTAAAAACCTTTGTGATCGCTTTAGGCTAGGGTTTTTTGTAAACTGATTATGATCAAATTATTTGTACTTCATTGATTAAGAGTTTGGTTGAATATATTATTTGAACTTACTTGCTTTATCAATTGATTGTTTAAATAGTTTGTGTTTTTGTTTATCAAGTCTTGTAGCAACTGCTTGGTTGTGTTCATCAACATTTAGGATTTGGTTTTTATGTCATTAATCCAAAACCGTTAGTCATTGCATAATATTTGGGTTTTCACAATATAAAACTGTTAATTGGGTAGATCGCGTTCAATTGTGTCAACAATTAGTATAGGGTTTCGTTTGTCATCACAACCAAACTAATAGGTCTAGTAATTACCGCGTAATTAATTTAACTGAATCCATGACTAGTTGGTTATCATATTACCTGAAGCTGAAGTGAATCACTCATTTCTCATAATTATTTATAAACTCTAAAAGTTATTGTATTGCTTATAATCATCTTTCTAAACTGCTTGACATCGACTGTCCACGTAGTTATTAGTCTAAGTCATGAGTCAAACCTACACTTTCCTTTGATTCTCTGAGGAGATGACCTTACTTACCCGTACTAGTTATAGGTATTTAAGTTTTATAAATACTTGTTTTTTACGAGAGCACGACATCTACATCAATGCACACTAGTGGTGTGTTTTTTAACCGTACCCGAATACCAAACCCGATTCGAAGCAACCCGAGACTCGAATAACCCGACCCGAATTTACTCGAACCGAATAAGCTCTTAACCCGAACCCGAGATAAAATAATCGGGTTGGTATTTGGATTGAATTGGGTAGACCCGAATAACCCGAACTAGGGGCTGTTAATTTCTAAAGTTGGGTTTTTTTATAGGGTTAACCAATAAAGAATAACCAGCGATGTTTTACTTTTTTTTTTTTTATAGGAATCCAACTTCCAGCATGTGTATATAATAGGCTTGACAATGCAACATACATATCCTCGGTATTTGGTAATATACTTGATGACAAATATGCATGATGTTGTAAAACCTTGTAATACTAATTCATAAAACTTGAGAATCGTTTAAGGTAGGATATGTTTAGTCGAATAACTAGAAACAAGACAAATCAATTCATTTGTGTGAAATTTGGTTGATTCAAATTGTATTCTTGCTAAATGGTAACATGACAAATTTTAAAAAAATAGTTATAGATAAAACTGATATGCAGATCAAATGGTTTTACCCGATACCCGACCCGAATATACCCAACCCATTTAACCCGAAACCCGAACAACCCAAGTTTATTTGGATCGGTTCTTGGGTCGATTTCTTTTTAGCTCAAACCCGAATAACCCAAAACCCGAATAAATTACCCGAAGAACACCTAATGCACACCACCAGTTGATTGAATATTTATTTTGTATTCCTTAGTCTTTTATTATTAATAAATTGTGTATCATCCCCTAGACAAAAACAAGCCTATGTACTTTAAACTGATTCTTGAACATCCTGCAACTAACAACCTAACCAGCATCTGATACTGTCCACTTTCCCGTCTCCATCATCACATGATGCATGGACCACCTTTACAATAATGCCTCTCTTCATCTTCGTACAGTAACGAATAATGCCTCTCTGTGAATGATCTTCTGAACCATCATGTAACTTTTTGTTATCTAAAACTTTACAAGAAAAGGTTTTCGGAGTCAAGGATTTCAAACCCTACAAATAGCTTGCTATTGGTACTTTGAGAGGGTCTGGGAGGGTAAGACCGGGGATGGGGGCAAACTTTTCCTATTAAAAAAATAAAAAATAAAAGATTGCTTCTACTAGGACACCTGTTCCAGAAACCCTTTCAGAATAAGATATAATTTGACTAAGAAGAACAAAACATCAACAAGACAGAAAGCACTGGCAACCGGATCAAAGTCAATATGGATTTGAATTCTAAGTTGTTCAACACAAGCATGAACGTATGACTTAATACTAGGCCATTGAAGAATTGTTTGTAATATATATATATTTTTTGCAAGAATTGAAGCAATGGTGTTTTGCTAGTTTTCAGTTCCAATGATGATGCCTGAGAGAGGAGCAAAAACACATCTTGTTAACAAAGGAAAATCTCACCAATCTGCATGGTTGACTCATTGGGCAGGAACAAGGTGTGAAACGAGTAAAACCGAGCATTTAAGTCATCTGAGTAGAGGCGAAGAGAATGATGGAATTGAAAAGTCATCTGATAATTTTGGACTACACGAGAAGTTGACCAGTGACTTGAATGTATCAAGAGAATGCCATGCTCAACCTACATATCAGGTGAAATATCACATGTTTTTTAGTGAGAGCAGCTACTTGCCTGCAGAAAACATCCGCAACCCGACAACTTCTTTTGCATCCAAAGATCACTTACCAGGTGAAAAGTCAAAAATGCCCTCATTTTGCGGACAGAATAACCCGGCTCGTTTGAAGACCAGCCCTTCATCAAGCAGCCACCGTTCGCTATATTTTTTTGAAGAACAATACAGAAGAATGCAAAAACATATTGGAACGGGCTTCTTCTCAAATCACGCTGATTCCCGACAAAATGTTGTTCATGATGTGGAGATGACAAAGATGTCGGGTGGTCTACAGTGTTTTTCTAGAACGACTCACAGGCTGTTGCTCACGAAACAGACTGATGTTAATGTATATCAAGCTGTTAAGGAGCTTAACGGCAGCCCTGCGCGTTCTGGTGAGGGCCCACAAGGAGTAAAACTTCAGCTTTTAGATTCTTCACAACAAGAGTCACAGGAAAATGTGGAATATTATAGTGGCGTTAAGAAAAATGAGTCGTCTGCTGATACCAATGCCGTGTGTATGGAGTCTTTTAAGGAGAATCAACTTTCTGGTAAATTTTTTTTCAGTTGTTGCTATTGATGCTTATATTTTTCTTATTTGTCTTGTAGTTGCAAATGTTGTATCATTCGACTCCTGCTGTTTTTAACCTGTATTTTCTAATTTTTTGTTTCAGATGTACATTTGTTGCCGACAAACAAGGTATACTTACCGTGACTTCAATCCTCTTTACTTGAAGGAACTAGTCGTAGTAACTCATGCATATGACAAACGAGCATTGCCATAAAATTATCAGTCATAGCAAGCTAATGGTAGTATATGGGGGTACCCTAAGATGGAGAGGTATAGTAAACAGTACTAAAATAATAGCAGTAAATTCTTTAATAACACAACCGCTGAGTAAGTTATAGTAGTAACGGATAAAAGAGCATAGAGAAATGAATAAGGTAGCACAAACTCCAGCATATGAACTTCTGTAAATGCTAACTATTATAACAAAATGGTTTCGGTTTGAAACAGTCCTCCTTATGGTGAAACCAAACACACTTATGCGTCTAATATATATTAAAAAAAAGGAAAAAGAAAATTATTGTCTTAGTAGACATTAGAAAACAACAATGCTAAAATACTAATCCAGAGTAAAATGATTAATGAGGTAGTAAGCCTTTAAAACACTTTGGGTTTGGTCACTTGGGCTTGGTGAAGCCATCCTTCCTCTGCATTTCTGTAAGAGGCTGTATATATAGGTTTAACATTTTCCAATTCAAATCGATAACTAACGTGTGAAATTTCCCCCTTTAATCATTATTTACTAATTTCTAGCATTTCAGGGCATCATCGTAGACTCGAATATAGAAAGTATCGGTAAATCCAGAAAGCGTAAGATGGATCTGTCTAATATAAACTTGGACATTTCCGCTCTACCTGATGCATCAAGCTCAGCCGAGAAACCTGAGCAATGCATGTCAAGAACTCAAAGTCTAGACATGAACACACTACACTACACTCTTAACCAAACAACTAACTCAAGCTTCAACGAATGCTCAAACAGCAACCGGGGCCCACAACCAGGAGCGCGATGGGTTAAGCGTCTCAAACTGACTGAAGCATCATCATCACGCGGTAAATCAGAAATTCAGACAGGCAAGTCATCTTCAATGGACACAAAACAGGAATGTTGTTGGATTCAAAGGTGGAGTCCGAAACACAAACAAAATCAGAAGACTGACGAAACGTCTAATGTTACAACTGATGAATATCAAAAAAAACAGTTCCCGAGTGTTGCCGCAATGGCGTTAATGGGTAAGGCCATGACAGGGTTGCCACAATGTAAGATGCAGAAACAGGAATCTTTTGCGGTTTGGAATACTAAGCTTTCGATTAGTTACGCTGGAGATATTGCAAATTCGTTTTGTTCTGGATTTGCCTGACAAGATTATCTAGAAATTTATAATAATTATCCAGAATCTATCATGTTAGAAATCAAGATAATCAAGAATGATCAGATCTTCTTGGTTTTGATTTTGTCTCTAGTTAGCGCGGGTGCGGTTACTGTTTTGTCGTTATAAAAATGTTTGTTTGTGCGATGGCTACTGTTTTTTTTTAGTTTTTGGAAGAACACTTGCTACAGATTCTGTAATCTTGACTTCAGTTTAACAGTATTGTGGTCTTAATTATATCAAACATCATTTCATACATCGTAATGGATGGATCAATCTAAACTTGTTACAAGGGCATAACAAATAATAAACGAATGTACCCGTAAAATCTCAAGTTTTGCTTTTATTATAAATTAATATTATAATGGTATGTTGGTCACATACAAGTAGTTAACTTCAGGGGCCAAAAGTAAATATTTCAATAAATGTTGCGAAACTCTTCTAAGAAGAACAAAAAATTCCATTCCGTTTCGGGGACTTGAACCCGGGTCTTTCGGGTGAGAGCCGAATATCCTAACCAACTAGACTACAACAGATTATAACTGGAGTTCGGTTTATTATCTTAAATATGAAAATTTTGAAAAGTATGATCTTTGGTTAAAACTAGTAGTATTACACGGCGCAAGGTGCCAGGGCATGTTAGTGAAACCCAGGGCAATGACAAAGCTCAAGCGTTGTTGGCCTGAGCGTTGAAGTGGTATCACTAATTCGATCAGTTTTCGTTATGTTTATTACGATACCGTTACCAGAAAAATGTCGCAGACCAATAAGACGTCGCAAAGTGGCCCTATAGGGACTATGTGTCACCAAACTTGTCTTTTATATTATTAGTAAAGTAATAGTAATTAGTAATTGTAATAGTAATTGGTGTATTGGAATAAAACGTCTCTAAAATATAAGGGAAAGTTCAAAGCTTGCATGAAAGTAAATGGGTTTTAAATGGTGGACAACCTAAATTCAAACTTGATCTATATTTTACTGTAAGCTAGTTTATGAATTAATGTTTTTTTATTTAATTTCTTTATCATTATTGATTTATTTCCCTGATTTGATTTTGTGACAGTATTTTCTTTTTCATTTGATACTGTAATTTCTGTTTATTTTTTTTAATGTTGGTCGAGCTTATTTGGTAAAGATTTATATGTTACTAAAATTACTAATTTCTTTTTATGAGTTGTATGTGTTATCAGAAAGAATCAATTGATGGAACCAAGACTTTAAACGACGATCATTGTGAGTTAGGTTATTCAGATAGCTAGCTTGAAGCTCACTTGAAACCAATTTGGTTTATAAACAATTCCAGTTCAAGTTGTTCTAGTATCAATTGTTTGGCTGATCAGTTGGTTCGTAGTGTTACAGCTGTGTGAGATTTGAATATTATCAGTTGGTTCGTAGTGTTGAACATAAATCGTCACCTAATTGTTCGTTGGCTTCATCTCCTTCTAGTTAATTTGTTTTTATTTAAGTTGTAATAGTTCTGTAATTTACTTTATTTTTTTAGCTTTGTCTTAACTTATTTCAAATGATTTTATTTATTGACGACTTTTTACACCATGAGACTGTTCAAGTTAACACCTAATATCTTTTTCACCCTCTCCTATAAATTCTAAGAACCAATTATTTAACATAGACCAACATATTATATTTGGTTACATACCTCATTATCTACAACCGGTATTGTATACCTATGTCGCCTACTCATGAACAAAAAGACTCCCATATTGAAGAAACACTAACCGGACCCCGGGCAGATTACTGGTAACCTGGGGGTTGGAGAGCTGTTTCCCACGAGGGGTTAGACCCTTGGAAGATGGTTCTTCTGATAACCTGCAAAACAGACACCGTGAGCTCGTCACTGAGAAGGGGGGGGGTTCCTCCTTGTGACCACCCTCCGGCGTGAGAATCAGACTAGATTGCTCTTTAAATATAAAAGTATATTAAGAGATTGCTAGAGCAGATATCAGGTATATATGATAAGATAAGATGTTGTAAGATGATCATACCATTGGGGTATTTATAGCCGAAGGTAGGTTTCCAAGGGGTTTAGCCGGCCCAACACGCTACCAACTGTAACCTATGCACGTGCCCTGCCTGTGAGTGGTGGATAGGTAGCGGCTGACACAGAGCAGGCGTGTCGTGCACTCTTCCTCTTCTGCCAACTACAGGCTAGGCACGTGGTATGGCAGGAGTTGGTGGGTAGGCGGCGGCTATTGGTCACAGTGCTGTGGCGTGCTGTCTGCCATGCTGCTGTCAGTGAGCTGTCGCATTCTTGGTCAGATCTTTTGTCTGTACCTCGTCAGGTATCACACAAAAGATCCTCCATCATACGGACTGGCTCATTTAGGCGGGAGTTTTCCCCCTCCCGCCTTTGCTCATTCCTTCAGGTGACACTGGGGAGAGTTAAGTGCCTTGTGCGTGTAGCCATGCTGCGCGGGTGGCCAGTCCCTAATGGCTTGTATCCGAGGCTGCGGGGACAGGCGGAGTCCTTCACCATTGGGAGGCATTTCCTGCGGGACCAGCTTGCATACTGCGTGTAAGGAAGTCATGTCTCCGAGCATGGTTGGTTCTGCGGAACCAGTTGGTCTTTGCGCAGACGTCCCTGTTTAAGGTGAGTCTTGCGGGTCCAACTGGGCTCTGCTGGGACCTACCTCTTCAAGTCCCCCCAGTCCAATGTTCGTCTCATGCATGTTTAATAAAGTGAGGTGAACTTTTGGACTTAAGCAGAGGGTTTTGAAAAGGGTTTTTGTAAGGTTTTCCATGGGGATTCTTCCCGCGGAAGTCCTTGTCACTTGCAGAAATGCCCGAGTTTCCTGCTTGGTCTTTGGGTATGATGCGGGTAGGTCTATAACCTCCTCGCAAGTCGGGAGCGTTGAGTCCTACTTGTTTAGATTCTCCATGAGGTTTTGGTGGTTTTGAACATAGTGATCAATTATGTTAAAACCACCAATTCCATCCTAGAGCTTCAAACAACGTAGTTCTCGACGTTCCCGCTATGCGGGGATGTTATTTCCGTTTCCGCAAGCATTGCCCAGAAGATCCTTCTTGGTTTCAATTCCCAGCGGAGCGCTAGGTATGTGAAGGGTTTTGCCTTAACACTGTACCAGCGCTCGTCTTACGGTTACTTTACTTCCAAGGTATTCCTGGCGTCAATTCCTTGCGGTTGCTAGGTATGTGAAGGGTTTTGCCTTTACACTGTACCCGCACCCGTCTTATAGTTACTTGGTTGCCGAGGAATATTTGGCTTCAATTCCCTGCGGGTGCTAGGTATGTGAAGGGTTTTGCCTTTACACTGTACCCGCATCCGTCTTACGGTTACTTGTTCACCAAAGTTTTTACTTGGCTTCAATTCCCTGCGGGTGCTAGGTATGTGAAGGGTTTTGCCTTTACACTGTACCCGCATCCGTCTTACGGTTACTTGTTCACCAAAGTTTACTTGGCTTCAATTCTCTGCGGGTGCTAGGTATGTGAAGGGTTTTGCCTTTACACTGTACCCGCATCCGTCTTACGGTTACTTGTTTGCCAAGGTTTTACTTGGCTTCAATTCCCTGCGGGTGCTAGGTATGTGAAATGTTTTGCCTTCACACTGTACCCGCATCCGTCTTACGGTTACTTGTTTGCCAAGGTAAGGGGTATTTTCCCGCTTTTTTTTTTTTTTTTTTTTTTTTTTTTTTTTTGAATCTTGTCTTCAAATTTTAAACTTGAAATTTGAAGAGTTGGTAGGTGGATAAGAACAACCCAATACCTCAAACGTCGTGTGACGGTTTCTTCTGACGGTGTCAGGACGTGCCAGAAGTTATGGCGACATGACATTATGTGGTCATTCCAGTTGCTTTTTCAGGCGCGTGGGCACGGGATTTCGGGCGCGTAGCCGCGAAATCTCTGGCATACGTCCTTGTGACAGATGTTGCCAGCTTGCTTTTGCCACGCGTCATAGTTTCATTGCACCTTTGATTTCTCTCTCTTCCGTATTAAATTCATCGCATTAATTGCGATTACTATATAAAGGGGGAGAGGGTTATTTGCAATTCACACTTTTCACTTTCATCTCTTCTTCTCAAGTAATTTCCGGCGAATTTTTCTGTTCAGTAAAGCATTACCCTGAAATCTCTTTTCATCTTTCTTCCACCATGTCTTCTCATGATGCTGATGACCAGAAGACTGCTGGCGAATGCCAGTGCTCTCTTCCTGTCGATCTGTACCAGTATATCGTCAGGAAGTTCATGCTCGAGTCTCTCGAGCCTGAGTTTCCTGAACCCCACCATACTGTGTACGATGCCCCTAGTGGCAAGATCGGGGTTTATGCTGCATTCTTTGTCTACGGAAACCTTAGGTTTCCGTTGACAAAGTTTGTGTACCGTGTCCTGGAGAGGCACGGTGTGCACCTGACAGAGGTGCACCCCATGGCCATTGCCAAGGTCCGGCACTTTGAGTGGGTGTGCGGATACTGGGCCTTGAGCCCCTCGTTGACCGTCTGATGACCTTCTACACTTGGAGGTGCATCCAGGGGTGGTACACTCTTACAACCCGTATCAAGGGTTTAAAGATTTGTACCACCGAGCGGAGTCTTCGCTCATGGAGAAGAGAGTTCTTCTTCATATCCGCTCGCGCCATCCCCATCGCCATGAAGTTCAAGAATGGCCAGGCGCTTCCGAACCTTCCCGCCCTCAACTACGAGGAGGCGGAATGGTTCTCGAAGATATCCCGGGTCCAGTCCCCGGTTTTCCGTTTTCCGGAGTCGGCGATGGTGATGCTGGGGATGAGCCGGGTGTGGAAGGCGGCGAATGCGGATAAGGTTCCGATCGTCCTTGAATATGGTTCGAACTCTGTCCCTTATGGTACGTCTTGTTTCATTTTGCTGACTTCGATTTTTTCTAACTTTCTTGTTGATTTCAGAGGGGAACGATCTTCAGTCGCTCCTGAACCCGCGGGAGGAAGATGGTCCCGCGCGGATGGGTACTCGTGCTCTGGACGAGAACGAGTTGCCCATCTTAGAGCAGACCGCGGGTCGGTTCGTGGAGGTTTACCCGCCAGGCCAAGAGATCCTGAGCCACCGACGGCCAGGTAAGCCTATCTTCTACCCTGAACCTCTCAATGCTGTGCCTGCTGCTGGAGTTGACATTTCTTCTTCTGAGGAATCCGCAGAAGGTCCTCCACTGGTGCGGAAGAAAAAGGCTGCCGTCGGGAAAGGCAAGGAGAAGGTGGCCTCTACGGCCGACCCGGTAGTCCTATCTGACTCGGAGTCAGATAGTGCAGAGGTGGCGGGGAAGCCCGGTGGTGAGGAGACCACCGCTCCGGAGGCTGTAGCTGTTACCTCCGGGGAGGCAGCGACGACGACGGTTACCGGTGTCAAGAGGCCGGCTCCATCGGGTTCGCCCCCGCTGGTCCGTACGTTCAAGCTCAAGAAACCCCGTAAGTACCCCCATAATTCTTGTCTAGATTTGTTGTTTCAAATAAATTTTTCTAACACTTTTGCTTGTGCAGGTGTGGATGTTGACGCATTCCAGGGTGGAGTTGGAGCAAGTATTCCCCTGCCAATGAGGGAAGGCTCGGTCAGCCTTCCCGAGGCGTCGACCCAGGCGTCTGCGCCTGCTTCCGTTGGTTCCAGCCTTCCTGAGGCTGTTCCAGCTGAGAAGGTGTCTCCGCCGGCCGTGAGTGCAATTTTTACAGCATCTTTCACGGAGCCGGCGGTTACTGTTGCTGAGGAGGCGACGCCAACAATGGCTACCACAGCGGCTGCCACTATACCTGCGCCACCGGCACCGACGGCCGGACCATCAGGTACGCGCCGGGCTTCCCGCCGATCTATGCCACCTTCCCGTCTGCCTGACCTGTTGGATGGATTTCCTTTAGGTTCAGGTGATGGGTTTGGCGGCTATCGGCCTGTTATTGACCCTACAGGTACGTAGGGCTCTTTTTCCTTTGTATATTTTTGTCATCTTTTCCTAACTGCCTTTGTTTCTTTTGCAGTGTCGAATTCCAATGAAGTGTATGTTCCAAGATGGAACATACGCCGAGGAACAACCCTTCGCACCCCTGTGGAGTGCGTGGATTGGGCTCGCCACGCTGCTCCTCATGGTGCGTTGGGGGAAGCCATGGCTAGCTACCAGGAGGGTAGGCTAACCAATGAGCTTCGGGTTCTCCAAGCCCGGATGCAGCCCCGCGTCGAGCTGCTTTGTCGTGAAAACGACAAGTTAAAAGCAGCTCGCGCCAAAGAAATATCTGAGACGCGGGCTCTGCGGGAGGAGAACCGGCAGTTGGCCGCTGCCGCCGCCGAGAAGGAGAGAGCATTCAAGGCCCTCGAGGTTGAAGTCCAGGCGCGACTCGAGGCCCGCTCCAAGGCTGCCCAAGCTGTGAATGAACAGCTTCGGCTGGCTAAGGAGACTGCGCGAAACTCAACTGAGAGGGCTGCCAAGGCTGAAGCTGTTGCTGAGCCGCTTCGCGAAGAGAATGAGCAGCTTAAATGCAAATTAAAGGCTCTTCAGCATGCTCATGACGCCCTGGCAATGGAAGATGCCAAGAAGCTGCAGGAGATCCTTGACCAGAGGGGGGTGCTTGACCGCACTGAAAGGAAACTCAAAAGCGTCGAAGAGGCTGCCGCCAAGGAAGTTCAACTTGCCAACCTTGATAAAAGCGGAGCCGAACGTGCTTACAAAGAAAGTCAAGCTACCCTCCAATGGCTGCTTCGAGAAGCGTTGCCTCAGGTATCTTTATCTTTTTCTTTACGCTTTCCGCTCGTAATTAGAAAATGTTCTAACTTGTATTCTTTTGTAGGTTGTGCGTCGGGTCCTTTCAGAGACCTCTTATGACGATGCGATGAGCGCAGCCCTCAACGCTTCTCATGAGGATGGGGAGAAGACTGGCTTCCTGCTTGGTCTAGGGTTTGCTGAGAGAGGCTTTCCGCCCTCCAACTTCCCTTTATTCAATGTTAATACTGAAGCTGCTTATGACCAAGCTGTGAACCAGTACGCTGCCTTCCCGCATCCAGTGGTGGAGAAGGTGAATGAAGCTGCTGCTGCTGATGATGGGCTAAACATCCTTAAGGCTTTCCTTGGGCAGCCGCGCTCTGACGGTGCTGGTCCAAGCGGAGGTGGCCCTGAAGCCTGATCCTGAAGATCCCTTCCCACTGCTAGGATAGACTTAGCTTTGTATAGATTTCTTTTAGGCGGGTAGTTACCCGGCCACTGTTGTAATATATCATTGAAATATACGATTGTTATTCCTTTCATTGGATTCTTTGCTTTATAAACTTATGACTTGCATACTTAGTTTAAAATAGCAATTTTCCAAGTGTTTAGAATAAGTTAACCTGTGAACGTGGTTGATGGGTTAAAGTTTTGCTTCCTCTTTCGTGATTGTGCGGGTAGACCCGTCACTTGCACTTAGTAGGATGGCATAACTTTACCCATATCTGACCTGCGTGTAGGTTTACCTGTTGAGGATAAGTTAACCTTTGAACGTGGCTGATAATAGGTGTGAAGTTTTGCTTCCTCTTTCGTGATTGTGCGGGTAGACCCGTCACTTGCACTTAGTAGGATGGCATAACTTTACCCATATCTGACCTGCGTATAGGTTTACCTTTTCCTCTTAAGAATTTTGAACCGTCCCACGCGCGGTTGTTGATAGGTTGGTGCAGTTCCCTCGAATGATTCATGCGGATAGACCAGCACTTTCATATGGTAACTTTTTTCCCCTTCAACTGACCTGCGTGAAGGTTTATCATGCTTTTTGGGTTCGTGCGGGTAGGACCGCCTTCCCATGCAATGACGTTTTTTGTAATTATGCGGTGAAAACCGGCATATTAGTGTGTACAAAAGTATAAATGTAAATCATCAGCTTCGACGTTTGAAAGAGAATCATTTCCATTAGAAGTGGCTCTTGGCCTTTTCTGTACAAATTGGAATTGATTACATGCAAACTGTGTAATTGAACTCCCTTCCATGTTGGGACAGGAGTGCCATCGAGCCGACACGCACCTGTTTCGGGATCTCGTTCTTTACGCAGCATGTAGTCTCCATATTGAAGCTGATTTTTTATTCGTGTTTACCCCAGCCATGGTTCCACACGCACCTGCCTGCCTGCTTAGCTTTTATTTCGCCACGAGGTGCGCGAGCGTCCCATCTCTGACGAATGTTTCGACCATGTCTTTTACGTCTATGCATTCTTCAGTGTTGTGGCCTTTTGTTCTGTGATAGTCACAGTACTTGCTCCGATCAGCATCGTGACGATGTCGGATTACTGGAGGCTTTGGCCATGGGAGCTCTTCAGTAGCAAATATGTCAGTGACGCTTTTGGTAAGTGGCGTCCATCTGGAGTTCCGGTGCAGCTTTACATTATCCCTTTCACCCAATCGGTGCTGTAAGCCGGATGAGGTGTCAAAGTTTACCCTTGACTGCCAAATGCCTTGCTTCCGTTTTTTGTTCAATTGGGCGGTGAGGACGTTGTCCTCTCTCGTCCTCTGGGTGTAAAGGTTTGTGCTCTGCGGAAGGTCTCTACCCAGTTGCTTCTCCGTTTCCGCATAGCGTTTGGCTGCTGTCATGATGCCATCCCATGTGGATGGCATTCCATCTTTACCCGTTAGGGTGCGGATAAGCTCTGGGTCCTGCGCGCCCTGGATGAAGGCTGCGCGAACAAGATCCTCGCTGATATTGCCCAAACTTAACTTCTTTGAGTTGAAGCGAGTGATGAAGTTTGGCAGAGATTCATCTTCTTCCCGTATGCATTTGAGGATTGTCCATTGCTCCTCGGTATACTTTCGCTGCTGGCTGAAGTGTTGGCTAAACTTCTGCTGGAAGTCTGCCCAGTCGTAAATGTGGTTAACCGGTAAACGATCAAACCAAACCCTAGCAGCCCCCACCAGCGTCATTTGAAACATGTAACACCACGTGGGTTCCGTCCAGTTGCTGACGGTTGCCCCTGCTATGAACCTGTTCAAATGGTCGTCTGGGTCAGATATACCATCATAAGTGCCTATGTTGGGCATTTGTTTGGCACTTTTTGGGGCAATTGCTTCCGCAATGTCCCTTGCAAATTTGGACGTTCCCGCATTTGCAACGTTTGGTCTGAACGTTTTGGAGAAGTCTCGTGAACTTCCACCTGTATTTTTTGGTTTGAAGGCTTGTCCAAACTGCCTTTTCGGTTGGGGTTCCGTTTCCTTACGCTTCCCTTTCGCCCTGTGGCGAGGGTTTACGTCGGAGTCGGATTCCTCCGAGTCAAAGCATTCGAACTCGTCGGCCTGTTGCACGGAACGCAAGCGTTCGTCCAACTCAGCCTGGAATTCCTTTTGCCGTGTTTCCGCCCATGCCTTAACTTCATCAAGAGTTTGGTGGGGGAGCCTTCGTTTCTCAAACTGGGTATCAGTGGACCTCAGTAGACGATCTTTTACTGCACTTGCCCCAGCTTGAGTAACTGGGGTAGTGTTCGTAAAATTTGCTTCACTTGGCCCGACTTGGGTAGCCGGGGTAGTGTTTGTAAAAACTGTGTTGCCGGTGTTCTCCCCAGTAGCTGGAGTTGTGGTTACCGGAATTTCTCTAACCATCTTTGAAGTTTGAAAAAACTGGAGAAAAATGTAGTTCTAGCTTTATGCACGGATGGCGCCAATGAAGAAACACTAACCGGACCCCGGGCAGATTACTGGTAACCTGGGGGCTGGAGAGCTGTTTCCCACGAGGGGTTAGACCCTTGGAAGATGGTTCTTCTGATAACCTGCAAAACAGACACCGTGAGCTCGTCACTGAGAAGGGGGGGTTCCTCCTTGTGACCACCCTCCGGCGTGAGAATCAGACTAGATTGCTCTTTAAATATAAAAGTATATTAAGAGATTGCTAGAGCAGATATCAGGTATATATGATAAGATAAGATGTTGTAAGATGATCATACCATTGGGGTATTTATAGCCGAAGGTAGGTTTCCAAGGGGTTTAGCCGGCCCAACACGCTACCAACTGTAACCTATGCACGTGCCCTGCCTGTGAGTGGTGGATAGGTAGCGGCTGACACAGAGCAGGCGTGTCGTGCACTCTTCCTCTTCTGCCAACTACAGGCTAGGCACGTGGTATGGCAGGAGTTGGTGGGTAGGCGGCGGCTATTGGTCACAGTGCTGTGGCGTGCTGTCTGCCATGCTGCTGTCAGTGAGCTGTCGCATTCTTGGTCAGATCTTTTGTCTGTACCTCGTCAGGTATCACACAAAAGATCCTCCATCATACGGACTGGCTCATTTAGGCGGGAGTTTTCCCCCTCCCGCCTTTGCTCATTCCTTCAGGTGACACTGGGGAGAGTTAAGTGCCTTGTGCGTGTAGCCATGCTGCGCGGGTGGCCAGTCCCTAATGGCTTGTATCCGAGGCTGCGGGGACAGGCGGAGTCCTTCACCATTGGGAGGCATTTCCTGCGGGACCAGCTTGCATACTGCGTGTAAGGACGTCATGTCTCCGAGCATGGTTGGTTCTGCGGAACCAGTTGGTCTTTGCGCAGACGTCCCTGTTTAAGGTGAGTCTTGCGGGTCCAACTGGGCTCTGCTGGGACCTACCTCTTCACATATATAAAGAAGTAAAAATTATATATAATTTATAATATATTTAAAATTCGATCTAGATATTCAAATATAAAAGCGAATTAATGAAGTTTTATCATATTGGTATTTACCTAACTAGCTTTTTTTCTGTTTTTTACTAACTTTGTTTTGATGATTTGTTTATTTTTTCACTAGGTTTTGAACCTGATAAAAATATAAGCTTTACTATTTGAAATAAATAAACAAAATTAAAGATAAAAAAATAAAATATATCGTACAAACAATAAGAAGTCTGGAATCTCAAATTAATAAATTTGATAAAATCTCTTTATATACAACATTTGTTGTTTTATCACAAGTATTCAAATCGTCATCCAGTATAAACAAATTTAGAACATGTCTGTTGTTACCCTAAATAATGCAACATATAACGTTTATGAGAAAAAACTGGGTATCGAAGGAACAAAACAACGTCAGAAAAAGACTGCTCTTCACTATTTTCTACTTGTTTTTCATATTTCTAATTGTTTGATCTTCATTCAATGTTTTACTTTCATTTTCATGATTATTTTATAACCAGTGGCGGATCCAGAAAATTTTCTTGCAGGGGTCAGAAAACTTTTGAGTCAGTACTCAGTTGCTTATCGCTATATAATATTTTCTTCGGTCCAGTTCGGTTTTACGGGTCGGGTCAAATCGGTATATATTTTTCGATCCGCTTGGGTCTTTTAAGTCGAGTTAAGTCGGGCTGGGTCATGTAAAGAAAATATAATCACACAACATATCATATTACCATATAACAAAAAAAACACATGATACGTTATTAGTTATGCATAATTAAAATACAAAAACATTATTCGTTCATATTCATATATTAAAAAAATATAAAAGCAAAACAAATGCTTATTAAAAGTTAAAAAGTTAATTAATCATATACGAAATAAATGGGCAAGTAATTTTGGGGGAAAAAACATACTGACTTTTATTAAATATTAGGTTATAAGTAAATTAACTCAAAAATAAATAAATGTTTTGTTGACATTATCTTTATTTTTACATGTCTTATTAAATTTTGGTAAAATAATGGCATGTGAAAGAGAGTTAATAAAGGCCCATTACATTCTTAAAATGTTAAATTAGGTAATCTTCTTTCTTTTCTTCTTTAACTGCAACATGAGAATAATTTTTTGCGTCGGCTACTAGAAAATATGGTTGGTTTAGTCTTTTCTTTTCATCTCAAGTTCTCTCTGTTGGTGGTCGTTCTCAAATCCACAGGGGTCGGTGTCAAAATTTCATAAGGGTCGACCGGAATTTTAATACATATACACCACTAAACTTTTTTTCTCACATGGGTCAACCGACACCCCTACCACTAAGGTACCTCCGCTACTGTTTATAACCCAATTGTCAAAATTATTTTGTCCATTACCAATTGAAAGCTAGTATGAATGAAATGAAATATTAGAATATTAGAATGGTAAATTAACTATTTTATAACCTAATTGTTAAAATGATTTCAGCCCATAACCTATGACAAGCATGAATTAAAAAGAATAGAAATTAGAAATTAAGATTTAATATAATTATTACATATCATTACCATTAATTTTTTCTATTAGTGAAGTAAAATTCAAACAGTTACATGCGCTTTACTAACCAGGTTTATTATTAATTGATTTTACTTTTATTATAGTTTATACAAGGAAAACAAAACTTGTAAAACCATATAAGATTTTGAATAAGGTAAATTATCTCATGTAACGTAAAACAAATACAGGATTTTATTGTTATCATGTACTTTATAATTTGCAATAAATAACTTGTTGCAAGCCATATTTTCTTTCCCGTGGATTGTACCCTTTATAGCATAAAACTAAATCAGACATAAAAACCTCAATAAATTTCATCTTTTTAGCATTTAATGAGAATAAATACTTCCATATCTCTTGGCAAATATAATAAAAAGTTACTAGGCTATTGACCCGTGTACGACACGGGTGGAAATATAGAAATCGTCTAACAAACATAAATAATTTTAATTGACAAGATAATTTGTAGTATATTTTTAGGGAAGACAACATGATATTTATTACGTACGTAACTTAAATACACAAATAAATGTAATGTAAAATCATTGAAACATGAAAAAATGTATAAAAACATATATATTTCATCAATAAATATTGTAATAAATACTGCAAACACATAGAACTAAAAGTTAAAAAGATGTTTGGGTTTGCTTAATATGTTAGAGGAAAAGTTTCATAAGTCACAAGGTTGTAACTTATAAATTTTCCATAAGTCATAAGTAAAAATAAGGAATCCCAAACAACCTCATAATATAGAACTTAAGGACTTAACATAAGAAATTATATTGTTAAAAAGATAACTGAAACTCATCATGTCGGTCGTCTGTACGAAGCATCATGTCAAATAATATGTACAGGTTATATAAATTCCAGCAAAATCGATCCATTTAAACCATGATCATGAGCAAGTACATAAATATTAGAAATTCAGAAGAATTACGTGAAGGGGCCGTGATAATACAGTGGATGTAAGCGTTATCCGCAATGATTGGGCGTAAAGCGTCATTTTCCAACTCGATCTAATCCATTCGTTCTTAGAGCTATTTACTCGATCGCAGACTTTTCTGGATAAATAGTTTAGCTTTAACCATGTTAATGATCTCACCTTATTGGCTGATAAAGAATCAAAGTGAATTTTCAGGAAAAACCTTTGAAAATTTTCAGTCGCTCCACCGACTGGAACACTTAGCGGAGGTTTTAGAAATTGGTTAATAGGTAAAGATACATATACTTGATGAAATTATAATGTAATTGGATTTAGACGAATTGGCTAGGTATTTATAATGGACCCAAAAAATGCTGTCGATTGTACCGAGGAAAGTAAACTAAGGCAATGTTAAAATTTGTAGAAAATAATATATTTTCTAAAAATTCATAACTTTAATAGAAATTTTAGTAGATAGTATATTTTCTAAAATTCATAACTTTAATAGAAAATAATATATTTTCTAAACAATATACTTTAAAATTTTAGTAGATAGTATTCATCACATTCACTTAAATAAACATAATAATTTAATTAGATTTAGGTTGGTGGCATTATTACACCTTATGTTATACTTTTTTTATTTATTACATGCTAACAAAAACAACCAAAGCTGAATTTCGGCATTAAGCGTTAAAATGCATTATGGACGGGTAAAGACCGTCACCTACAACAAATTTGTAACCTAATACCTTGATATTTCTATTAAAATAATATTGAATTCCCCGAAACTCCATGTTGACGTTATCGCAAGTGATTAACCTAAAACCATGTAAAAGCATGTTGCAAAAAAAGAAAAAGAAAAAAAAAGATCGAACATAAGATAATATTTTAGTTTTTTAATTTACTTATGAATGGGATAATTTTGATTTTGGCAAGTGTGTATGAAAGCAAAGCAGGCTCGTAATCGATGTAACCTACATGACCCAACCCAACCTAAAATTAAATTAGCCAATGTTGGCGGATTCAAAAACAATAATAGTAATAGATATTTTATTTTGGTCCATCAACATGTTACCAAAATCGGCCTTTCATTAGTGAACAGGTTGAAATTCACACTTTTACTCAAAACGTGATGATCACATTAAAAGACTCAAGGAACCATTATATTTATACTTAAGACCTTAGGTAATTTTTTTTCTACTTACATTGGACAAACCATTTAAATTATATAAGTTATAAATTATAAAAATAGAAAAGTAGCGTATTACATTAAAAAAGATGAATTTAATTTACATTTATAATTTACAAAATTATAAACAAATCAAAAATCTTTAAAAGTTTTCTTAACGAATACATTACAAAATGAATAGAACAACATAACGTACCTAGATATTGGGATTGTTTTGATGAACCTAGTGGATTAGCACAAAACATATGATTTAAAATGAAATAATGTTTAAATGAGTGTATTACATTTATAACATGATGGAGCTTATAAAATGTTATGAATTTTGTTTACATTAATGCTTTTCAAAACTAAGCTTCAACTATTTAGTGGAGAGATTAAAGTGTACATGAAAAATAATTAAAGTGTAGAGAAAAAGAAGAGCTTTAAAAGTAAATTATTAATTTAATTTTGAATTATTAAATTGTAAATAAATTTTAAGAATCCTAGTTATTTTTAGAAAATACTAAAATCAACCAATAGAAATTGGCTAGATTGTATGTTTTTAATAGTATATATATATATATATATATAGATAGATAGATATATATAGATTTATAACATGATGAAGCTTATAAAATGTTATGAATTTTGTTTACATTAATGCTTTTTAAAACTAAGCTTCTAACTATTTAGTGAAGAGATTAAAGTGTACATGGAAAATAATTAAAGTGTAGAGAAAAAGAGGAGCTTTCAAAGTAAATTATTAATTTAATTTTGAATTATTAAATTGTAAATAAATTTTAAGAATCCTAGTTATTTTTAGAAAGTACTAAAGTCAACCAATAGAAATTGGCTAGATTGTATTTTTTTAATAGTATATATAGATTGGCCAAAAATGATATATATGCATAGAATAAAGTGGAAGTCTACTCAAATATGCGAGCATCCAAGCCATCTTCCCAATCCTTGTCTCATCGTTTCCCGACTTTTGTTTATTTATTAAGTTTCTTTGATCTTTGACAAATATATTATTGTGGTTATTAATACCTAATATAGATTAGACTTTTTCTTCAAGTTATCTTCTCCTATATATAAAATTTCATTATACCTCATTGTAATACCCACCTAATTAATTAAATCTCCATCTTTCTCACTATATATTGATCGTTGTGATCATTGGCAAAACTGAAAAGATTGTAAGAATGATCATATTAAAATGAGCAAGCATGAGAATTTTAATGATATTCATGCTAATAATGTGATCGACCACCAGAAATGGAAAATGGGTTGATCACATATGAGAACAAAATATGAAATACAAATGTGAAATCACATAATCGCTTGAAACAATAATACAATGTTCTCTCATATTTATAGTCTTGTACTAAAGAAGCATAATACATATACGATCATAAAACTAAAGTTCATGGATAATGATTATCTAATGGCGTGGCCGGTTAGTCCACATCAAGTCAATGATGTGAAATATATTGACGAACCAAAATATTCTTCGTGATAATTGAACATACAAAGTTTGCTCTCAAGTGAAATTACTTATTTACCAACTATAGTAGGGAGCAAATCCATAAATATACTAGAAATTATAATGGGTATAAATATCCCAACATGATACCATTTAGTGATCAATGCATCGTCGAAATTGTTATCAAATTCATAACTTGAAGTTGTATGATTTGTGTCTTAGAAAATGGGATAGCAAACACATTATTCCAGATTATCATATTTATTTTGGTAATAACGTGAAATTTAATTCTCAGGTTATCAATGATGACTTAAATAAGTATATGGAACTTCTGCCTTGTGTTCACACATCTACAGTTGATTTCTAAGCAAGTGATCATGAGAGCAACAATTTATGTTTGCATAAAGGTACATGTGATTTTACATGTATAACATTAATTCACATTAAGCCAACAAGTTATCACACTTCCACCCCATTATAGTTGGTTTTTTGTCAGAAACCAAATAAATGTCTTAAATGTTTTTCGTTGTGCAGAATTATTGAAATCAACCCACGACAACACACAAAAAAGACCTTAAATGAAGTTGGGAATATATATATTCGGTATGAATTTATAATACTCTGAGCCATTTATGAAAGATATGTTATAGCTCAATGATTTTCATTTTAAGTGAACTAAAATTCACAACTTTAGGGGGAGACTAAAAGCAGTTGGAAAAAGAATGAGTAAGAATGAATTATCATTGATCCTCAAAGGTAAACATGCGAACGGAAAAAAAATCAAATGATAATTTAATTACAAAGATTACTGAATTAGTTATTAGATGTTTTCACTGACCTAAATAGAGTGACTAACTAAGTCACATATACCAACTGCAGATGCTCCAATTAATAAATATCCCATAAGGACAAAAGCATATTGATAATGAGTCTAACGCAGGCGACACGCATGGTAGACCGATCGGTTCCGAAGGTAAAATTCCTGGAAAATTGGAGCGAAAGATGGTCAAGTCGAGGTACAATAAAAAGGTCTCTTGAAAGACATTAGACATGATGGTTCTCGAAGAACCTCAAGTACCTGAAAATAAAGAGCTCTTAGTAAATTATATCATGTTTATAAATATATGGAATCGAAATAAAATCAAAGTCGTTATACTTTTGTATACAATATAGCGCTTAAAATTATGAAATGATGAGGATCAAGATTTAAGATATGCCTATGAATGAAAATATATTAATTTGGCCAAAGTGGAAAGACGAAAATACGGCAGAGTTGAATTCTCTAATAAAGTAAAGTTTTCGGACCAGTATTCCGTGCAACTGAAGTTGTAAAATTTGTTATATACAAATGGATTTTTAATGTGAGTTATGAAAATTCAATGAAGTGATATGTAACACGCCAGAAAAAAATCCCATATTAATTTTGGCCAAAGATGTCAATTTTGAAAGATAAATGACTAAAAAAATTCTCAACATAAATAATAAAGAATATGAAATAATAAAGTGGAAACATCCCACATAGAGGTAAGAAAAATAGGTTCATCCTACATTGAAAGAAGGAAGAAAGTTGAGTCATTCCATATGGGTATAAATAGGTAATAGAAATTCCTCACACATTGATAAATTATAAAAATTGTGAGCTCCTTATAAGGAGATGAGTTCACATAATAATATTCTTATATGCCTAGACACACTCAGTGGTCATAGCAAAGGTTCGAAACACCCGACGCGCACGCGTACGGGCTCGGGCGATTGGCGCAATGTGGTACTTTGATGGCGTATTTTGCACTTTGTACGCTCGCATGACGCAAGCCTCTTAAGAGCCACCTTAGTATCTTTGAAAAGTCAAAAGGCAAAAAGTGAAAATTCTAAATTTAATACATCAAGCTACGCGATGGAACATGTTTAAAATCTTCGCGCTACGCGAAATATAAAATACAAAACCCAAGAACGAGCAGTGTCGCGTTATGTGAAGAACCAACCCCGTGATTCTTCACGCTACGCGAAGTAACCTCCTTGGCATGAGAGACACGTGTGGACACGTGGCAACCCGATGATGACTCAGCGAATTTTGAAGGCCTTTTAGGCTACGCGAACGGCCAGATCGTTTTCCTTCGTGCTTCACGAAGGAACTGAAAATGGCTATATATAGGGGGGTTCACAACACATTTCATCTCACACCAAAACAAACCTTCTCACACAGAATTTTTTCTCGAGAAGCGTGCTAAACCTCGTATTACGTGTCAAGCCCCGAAGTTCCGACGGTTTAAGCCTTAGTATGCGATATATAGTAGAAGTGTTGCTCGTACAAATTTTAGCGTATAAACTCCAAATACCCGTGTAAGGTAGGGGTTCTGTTTAAGTTATTATTTTATTAATATATTAAATGGCTTAGACCATAGACGGGGGTATATCCCAAACCTTTATCATAATTATGTTTACATAAACTTTATATATACAAAGGTTATAGCTAAAATATTGTTTCTTTATTATTAACAAACATAAGCTTTTACATACAAGAGGATATAGTCAAATATAGTTTATTAACAATTAAGAAACATAAAGTTTTATATGCAAAGGGTATAGTTAAAATTAGGAATATTGGTTTTAAATAATCCCAACTATGCCCTGTTGGTAAATTCAGTCCCAACTTTACACTTGCCTGCTGACAGTCCCAACTATTGGTGTATTTGTTTTTAACAGGCCGCGACTAACGGATGACTAACTCCGTTAGTCTAATGCTTACGTGGCGAGCTTTGTTGTTAAAGACTTGATTACATGGTAGCTTACGTGGCAGCCAAGCATAATAATAATAATAATAATAATAATAATAATAATAATAATAATAATAATAATAATAATAATTCCTCAACCTTTTCTTTCCCCCCACAACCAACCGCCGTCTCCAACATTCCGGCCACCACCATCTTCTTGCATTCAATCATCCTCCACCACCCTACCAAAATCACCACCGTCACTACCACCTGCGATTGATGGCGAGCCGAGCATATCTGGAGCGTTGTACCAGGCCTCGGCACTGGAGTTTCGCCAAGCAAATCTGAAAGATCTGAAGGGGTTTACCAGGTGATGGAGAGCCGAGCAGATAGCAAGTTTGTAGTAGATCGGACAATGTTGTTTGTCAATTTCGTACTTTGAAGCTTAGCCGGAATCAATTTGTGTCTCCGTGATGGTGGTGGCGAGATCTGAATATGTATTCCGGCATTGTAAGGGTTTGATATAAATTAGGGCTTTTTTGTAAGGAATTGAATTAGGCTTTTTGATATAAATTCGGGCCTTTTAATCTTATAATTGATTCTGATTGATGTGAATGTGGTTGTGGTGCTAGGGTTTGGTGACAGCACGAAATGTTTTAACAGTTCGTGTGTTTCGGCGATGGTTACAGGGGTGGTGGTGCGTTGCAAAGAGTGGATGTGATGAAGATGATGATAAGTTTGTGTTTAGTGATGGGTCCAAGTGTCCAACAAGGCAGCTTATTCAGCATCAGATGCCACGTAATGTTGCCATGTAGATTTTTTTGACAACTAGACGTTCCATGTAAGCATTAGACTAACGGAGTTAGTAATCTGTTAGTCGCGGCCTGTTAAAAACAAATACACCAATAGTTGGGACTGTCAGCAGACAAGTGTAAAGTTGAGACTGATATTTACCAATAGGGCATAGTTGGGATTATTTAAAACCAATATTCCTTAAAATTAATGTTTCTTTATGACTAAGAAACATAAGATTTTACAGACAAAGGTTATAGTCAATTGATGTTTCTTCTTGAAGAAGAAACCTATCATATATATTTCTTCATGAAGAAGAAACGTAGCGCATGATTGATAAATAAACAGAAAGACTACATGTCTAAATATTTTATTCAAACAAATGATCAATCAAGGTTTAAAGCTATCAAAATATGAGTAAAGGTCTGTAGCCGGATCAAGAGACGATTCGAATAATTATGTAAACCTATTTTATAGATTAAGCATCATTCATTCATAAAGGTTTTCAAACGAGATCACCACATCATTCAGAACAGACAATTACAGGTGAATACGTTCAACCTTTTTATAACGTGAATATGATCAAGCTTTTTATAGCGTGAATATGTTAAACCTTTACAAACAGACAAACATTTACTCTTGTGATCAACATGTTGTTTATTACAAAGAGTTAGATAAAACATTTGCATGATATTACATGATCTCTAAAATCGTTATAATACAAATTAGAAAATAAATGCAACTCGGCCCGATCACATGTAACATGTCGGATTTTTCTTATTTGAATCGTTTATGTTTAACCTAACTCGAAATGTATTTCGGATCTATCGAATTATTAAAATCTTTTAGTTATTAGTCTTTAACTTGGTTCAACTTATTTTATATTCTCCTAACTTCCAAAATCGTCAAACAATGCTTAGAAACCTTTAAAATCGCTTAAAATGACTAAAAATGACTTTATGAAAGTACAGGGACTAAATATGACATTTTGGATATCCCTAAGTTAGCCGCGTAGCGCGGGCAATGTGCAGATCAACAAAAGTTCATTTTTTTTGTTTATTCATTTTCGATACTTCAAATCTCTTCCAAACCGATTTAAAATGACATGTAAGCTCCAAGTAAATGTACCTAGACCTATTTTAACCATCTAACTTATTTTCTTGTTCAATAAGATTAAATCTTTCGGGTTTATTGTTTGATTTACTTCCTAAGCAAGCCTGTTTACTTATTATATTATTAACAAACGATTTTAACCTTTACTATATGTAATAATCTATCATAAACCCCTAAAACCTTCTGCAACATCAGCCACCATCACCTAGAGGTGGGCAAATAAACCGGTTATCCGAACCGACCAGAAAACTGAACCTGTTAGAAACCGATTATGTAGAAACCAGTTTGAAACCGATTGAAACCATAGGTTCGGAACCAGTTTGTATTTTTCTCCATCAAAAAAGGTTAACCGAATAGAAACCGGCCAAAACCCCAACTAAAACCGATCGTAACATGGTAAGAAATCAGTTTCAACCCGAACCGAAACCGATCATAAACTGGTTTTGACTTTTATTGACCAAACCGAACCGGTTTTAACCTAAACAAGTTTTGAGTTTTAAACCGGTTTATGCACCTCTACCATCACCCAAATCCGAATTTACTTTGATTATATGTGTTCTTCCTCAAGTTCTTTATTCTTTGGTTTAACTTTGATGCTTCAAGACCTTTGACCTTGATTATATTCTTGTTTCGTATTTTAACTCCCTACTTCGATTTTTGATACATTTTGAAAATTATGAATGTTTCGGTGATGACTTCGTTGGTTGTTGGAATAGTCATGGTGATTCATGCATTTCTAGCCACGCGCTTCTCTTATTTTATTATTTCACATCCCATTTACTATTAATTTCATTATTTATTTAAAATTTCCATTATAAATCGTAATTCAATTTACTTATTTCATATTATTTATAACGATTTTGTGGAAATAGGAAGATTCCTCGTAATTCGTGGATACTCCAATGATACACCTTATACTAAATCTAAATTTGAAGATTTATTCAGAATAAGACTATCTCGGTGATACGATAATATCCGCTTCCCAATTTAATCTATTAACAATTTATTCAAACATGTAAATTTTTGCATTTCATTAATATTTCAATTACTATTTACCATTTATTTTAATATTTTAATCTTGTAATTTGAATTTATCTCATCTTAAACTCACAATTGCAATTCTAACAATTTTATATCAATTTCTCTTTAAATTTCATAAGTTCCTCATCTAACCGAACTCGATTCATCAAAATTTTCATTTAACTTTGCTCAAATTTATACTCTCGATCTTAAGAATTTTATTTCAAATGTTTGCAATCTTTAAAGGTTTCACATGTCATTACTCATTTTACGATTTGTTGTTAATTAAACTAATAACTAAATTATTCACTTAATTTTTGTTGTTGATATATATATATATATATATATATATATATATATATATATTTCATGAGCAAGGTTATAATAAGAAGTTTATTTTTCCTAAAAAGCGTAAGAAGAATTCTGGACCGTTAGATGCAATATAACACACAGCGACATGATGGTAATCAACTAAATCTTTTAATTTTGGAATTTATGTGTATGCATTTTTGTCTAAATTTAAAAATCAGTTTTCCATCTTGTTTGGTGGTCTTGATTGGACATCCATCTCCACATCCGTCTCTCTTTGCTTTCTATGTCTTGCACCGGTTGTCCATTTGTTCTTCCACATGATTAAAATCCCATTGCTCCACCGCCTATCGCCACCACTTCTTGCCAACACCGTTATGTTGCTCTTCCACCATCGTCAATTTTTTCCAGGTTCCATGTAGGTACCCTAGATGGCAGTGGTTAGGTAGTGGAGGAAGTACGACAGTGATGTTTTTGCCTTTGATTTTGACTGTTGGAGGGTTCCATTTAGGAACCCTAGGCGACAACGGTTGTCTATGGCGAAGGTGGAAGCACGACGGTGGCGGATTTATACATGTTGCAGAGACCACTGCTCCTAAAGAAAACAGGTGTTTCATGTTGTTGTCGCCCGCTTTCCGACCGTCTATGGCGTCGGTGGTCCTGCAATTTTTTCACTAAATAACATCTATGGATGCAATTACTTTTTCTCTGGCTTTCCGACCGCCTATGGCGTCGGTGGACTTGCAATTTTTTCACTAAATAACATCTATGGATGCGATTACCCATGATTTGCCATCGTCGCCAGGTTCGATTTCAAAACCCACCCTAGGTGGCGGTGGCTGCTAAAGTTTTCAGGCTTGATGACGTTTGTTTATGGGTTAGACTTTGAATGTTGTTTCATTTATTTTGGCAGGGATATGATCTTCTTTATCTTGGCTTGCTGTCTATGATGGCCATGAGATTCAATTTTGTTATTTAAGGATTTTGTGTTCTTCCACTTCATGGTTGGTTAATATGCAGTAATCGTGGCATGTCACATGATTCTATGAACCATTGTATGCTTTATTAGACTTACATTAGAAAGAAAGAAAAAAGAAAAGGTGTTGGGTGTCTGAAGTTACTATAGCTGTTTTTTATTGTACTTCATGTGTTATGTACATGTTAATGTTAACGATACTAGTGTGTTTTAGTTCTTGGTGTTCTTGTTAAGTGTGTTTTTGTTCTTGGTGTTCTTAGTGTTCTTGGTGTTCTTGATTTTGTGTTCTAAATATGGATTAATATTTGGTGTTGTGTTTTAAAACACACTGTAATATAGATTACGATGTGTTTTTGGTGTTGTAATTTAATTTTGTTTCCATATATAATACAACACACTAGACAATTATGCCCTTAGAGTGTTATAAAACAAGAATTAAAAAAAAACACACCGCTTACAAAAACACACTTTCCATCTAGACTATCAGATCATCAAATTTAACGCACCAGATTATTTCTTACACTTTTTAGACACACTCCACTTCTTATTATAACTCCACCCTATATTTCATACATTTATAAAAAAATCTTATTTGCTATTTTCTGTTATTTGTGAAGTTCACATAATTTCGTTGGTTATCTTATATTCCTATCCTCGTTCATCATGATCAGTCTTGTTGAACTCTCATTCAAAAATCTATCCCAACTTCAACGTTTTTGTTTTCTTTCAATTTTAAGATGTTTTAAAATTTTAACTGTTTTCATTAATCAAACTAGAAAGTTCACCTTTTTTTCTGGAAATGTTTTGTACATTGATGATCTTCTGGTTTTATATTTATAGTAAATTAAAACTTTTATTATCTCACAAAGTTATGTTTTTAAAACGTTTTGTAACCTACACGATGGGACGAATTATATGGACCATCCGTTGATCTAAGTAATTATGGATGCATACGTAGTTATCCAAATCATTGCACAAATCATAGTATGTGCAATTTTGTGTCATAATCTTGAACCGAAAGTAGTTTTGGAGTAACATAGAAATATAAAGATGATAAGGATATAGTGGATACGCCACTGGTACATCCTATATATAAGTGCCCTATATCGGATATACATTTGGAGCCTTGATCTGGCTATTCGAGGTTCCATGTTATGTTAAATTTTATTTTAAAAAGCTTTTCCTTAAAATTAAATTATTTTTATCACTATTTTTTTTAGATATCCTCAATTTCAGGACGAAATTTCTAAAAGTAAGGAAGACTGTAACATCTCGGATTTTCTTGAATCATTTATGTTTAACCCAACTCGAAATATATTTCAGATCTTTCGAATTATTTAAATCTTGTAGTTATTAGTCTTTAACTTGGTTTAACTTATTTTATATTCTCCTAACTTTCAAACTCGCCAAACAATGCTTATAAACCTTTAAAATTGCTTAAATTGGCTAAAAAAATGAATTTATGGAAGTATAGTGACTAAATATGCAATTTTGGAAAAATTTGGCAAAAGTATACCCGCCGCGCTTTGCGACAGATTTCCCTAAGTTGCCCGCGTAGCGCGGGCAACGTGTAGATAAACAAAAGTTCATTCTTTTTCGTTCATACGTTTTCGATGCTCCAAATCTCTTCCTAACCGATTTAAAGCGACATGTAAGCTCCAAGTAAATGTACCTAGACCTATTTTAACAATCTAACTCATTTTCTTGTTCAATAAGATTAAATCTTTCGGGTTA
>NW_027501670.1:0-27163 GCF_021521415.1 Bidens hawaiensis
AAATCGGTTAAACGAGCTGTTAGGTGATGAAAAGAGCTGAAAAATCGCTTAAACGAGCTGAAAAATCGCTTAAACGAGCTGTTAGGTGCTGAAACGAGCTGAAAAATCGCTTAAACGAGTTGTTAGCTGCTGAAACGAACTGAAAAAATCGCTTGAACGAGCTTTTATTGTTAAAACGAGCTGTAACGTGTTGAAAACGCGCTGATTTGTTGGTCAGAAAAAAAGCTGACCCGAAACCCGTTTGACCAGTTCCGATCTTGACCCGTTCAATCCCGAACATGTTGACCCTGACCCGTTCCGACCCGTTTTGAACATTTTTTTATTATTTTTTTTTTATTTTTGCAATTTATTGCAATTTTCCGAATTTTTTTTGCAAATTTTCGGAATTTTAAAATTATATTTCGTATTTTTATTAATTTTCGCAACCTTTAAAAGTTTAAAAGTTATTATGAAAGTAAAAAATTGAAAAATTAAAAAAAACTTAGATTACCTTATATACATGTAAAATATTTAGAATTGGAACAAAAATAAAAGTTTAATGACCTGATTAGAACAAAAGTTTTTATCAATAATCTGATTGGAACAACTTTCAAAATTGATTATTATTCTTTAGAGTAAGGTAAAGAAAAGTAAAATGATTAGGTGACATGTAAAAGTGTTTGATCGATTTCGTTAACCGTAAGATTTGATATTATATTATAATAGAAAAGGAAGTAAGTAAAGATGTCAAAGGTTTGATTAGGAATTTTATAAATGTCCTTATCCTATGTTCTTTTCCTTTAAAATTACGACCATTTGTTGTATTTATAGTGGGAAGTCCATATGCAGACCCACTTGATTTAGATCTACGCTCACGCGCAACCGCCGGCATCTATGCCCAATCTAATTCAATCAGTCTCTGTCTATATATATGCTTTGTTTAATACACTCATCTCACTGCGTTTTAGTGAAAGAGCAAACTGGACCGATGGTTTTGTGATCACATTGTGGTTTTTATTCTTTTTAAAACTTACGGTTTTTATTAGATTCATATATGGTCCTACTAGAGACACCATCCCAAATTAAAAATACCCACCTAATCCGCCACGGATCAACAGTTTTTGTCTTATTATGTCAAAAGTTTTTGTCTTATTATGTCTGTACCCTATCCGCCACAGATCTCGTACACGTCAACCTCAGACTATCAAATCAGTCAAACCTCGTACCTGATCCGCCACGGATTGGGCGATCCACCCCGAATTAAGTCAATAATTGAATTTGAAGGCTCATGTCTCCCTTTCTCTATATTATGCATGTCTCATGTCTCCACTTAGTTAAAATTAAAAACAAGTATCTAACTAAATATTTGTTAAAATATACAAAGAAAATGTCGTTGTATGATATTTTGTTTGGTGACGGGAATGACGAGCAGTCAGGCTACGCATATAACGATCAATTGGAGCAGTCGGGTTTGCTAAATTTGAATGAACTTCCAGACTCTAACCATGAGCCGGGCCGTGCATATATCGAGCAGTGCGACTTACCAAATCCTGACCAGGTTATTAGTATATTTATATAGTACAATAGCGCGCTAGTTATTTTTTAAATATTATACGTTGCCATTATATTTTATCAGGGGTATGTCATATACGGTAGTCACCCTTCTTGGTCGGAGGAAAATAGGGCATCGCCGAATACATACGATGCCAGACCCGAACAGCCTTATGGTCAGTCTTTGCAGCAGTTACATGTAGACGATCCGTATTACGGAACCCAGAATTCGTACCAGTTACCTTTAGGAGAGCAACCATACGTGTCACGACCAGTCACGAGCAATATCGTTGATGGCATTCAAGAGGCTCACGGCAAAGGAGACGTTAATGATGATGATGATGATGATGGTGATGGTGATCGTTACATACGTCAGGCGACATTTTCCTATGTAATTGATAATGTATAACATATGTTTATTTTAAACTTATTATTATTCTTTTTCAACACGTTACTAAATATTACTTTATTACATTGCTTGATATCAATATTTTAATTCTTTTGATGAGTTGGTGGATTGGGTTAAGAAGACAGGACGGGAGCATGGTTGTGTTATCTCTGTCCAACGTTCAAGGAACAAAAGTGTTGAACTTGAACTTGAACTTGTATGCAATCGAGGAGGGGAACCAAAACTCATGGCCAGGGTCAGACATACCGGGACTATTAAAAGGGGTTGTCCATTTAAACTTGTTGGGAGGTACAACGCGGCATGTGATTGTTGGAAGTTAGAGGTTTTCAACGAGACGCACAACCACGGTCCCATTGTGTTTGAGGAGGGGTACCCGGCTCTACGGAAAATGACCGACAATGAAGTTGATATGGTTGCGACGTTACATAGGCAGGATTTGAGGCCTACTCAAATTAAGGCAGCCTTAAAGAAACAATTTCCCGCAAATGTATTAATAAGGACATATACAACATTGTGAAACTCGTTGATGGCCAAGAAAAAAATGGTGACACCCCCATACAGGTACTTTTTGTAAGAATATTGTTATTTTGTAAAACTATTTTTAATATATATTATTTTGTAAGACTATTCTTAATATATATTATTTTGTTTTAACATATTTAAAATATATTATTATTATTATTTTATTATTATTTTGATATGTAATAATAATATTTGTAATATTTAGTAATTTTTTGTTAAACCCAATGTAGGTACTTGAAAACTTTCTCTGTCCCATGGGTTCACCTTTCACACATTGGAGAATCCTTCCATCAACAGGACGGAGAATATTTTCTTCTGTCATGAGAAGTCGCATACCATGTGGCGTGCATTCCCAGATTTGTTGTTGATTGACACGATGTGCAACACCGTACAAGTGGCTGTTTGTTAAGTTTGTTGGTGTGACGTCGACATCATAGTCTTTCTGTATTACGCACACGGTTATCTTCAGGGAACAACAGTGTAACTTAACATGGGCCCTAGAACGACTTAAAAGACATGCTCGGCGATTGTAGGGAGCCGCGTGTGATCCTGACTGACAAGGACCAAGCCTTGATGAAATCCGTGACATGGTCTTTCCAGAAGCTACCAAAAACCTTTGTAGGTGGCACATCATACAGAACTTAAAGAAAAAACATAAGAGTCTTTTTCAAACAGATATCTTTGAATCCTTCTCTTACTGGTGGAAAGTATTGTACGAGTCGCCAACAAAATCTATGTATGACAACAACTACGGTCAAATGGAAACAACGTTAGCAGGACACGGCAGACGCGGTAAGTTTTTGTCCCGTATATACACATAATTTTCACAATATTTAAAAAAATTTAAAATTATTTTAAAGTCAATCTGCCACATATAGCCCAATCCGTGGCGGATTTGATTTAAAAAGCAATCCGTGACGGAGAGGCCTATCCGTGGCGGATAGACCTACAGATGATACATCCCTCCGTCTCTCATCAGTTACCACTTTCAAACAAAACAAACACACACCCTTCTGTCCGACCCTTTCCGCTTGACATAAACTATTCAAGATCCGACCCGGCAACATCAAGGTAAGTAAAATACTTGTATTATACTCTAGTTTGATATAGGTTTTGATTTAGCTTAAGGGTTAGGGTTTGAAAACGGGTTGGGTTAAGGGTTTGAGGTTAGATTTAGGTATGAGGTTACGTAACTTGTTTCAACACGGGTTGGATTTGAAAAGGGTTAAATTTGGTTCCTCGGTTAACACACGGGATTGAAAATGAAACGGGTTTAATTTGGGTATTAGGTTACAAAACAAGTTTCAAAACGGGTTGGATTTGAAATGGGTTAAATTTGGTTCCTCAATTAACATACGGGATTGAAAATGAAACGGGTTAACTTTGGGTATTAGGTTACGAAACATGTTTCAAAACGGGTTGGATTTGAAACGGGTTAAATTTGGTTCCTCGGTTAACACACGGGATTGAAAATAAAACGGGTTAAATTTGGGTATTAGGTTACGAAACTTGTTTCAAAACGGGTTGGATTTGAAATGGGTTAAATTTGGGTTTGAGGTTAACGAACGAGATTGAAAATGAAACGGGTTAAATTTGGGTTTGAGGTTAACAAACGGGTTTGATAAACTTTGTTTGAAAACGGGTTTGAAACCGGTTTGAAACCGGTTTGATAAACTTTGTTTGAAAACGGGTTTGATAAACTTTGTTTGAAGACAGGTTTGAAACGGGTCACTTATCTAGATGCTCCGCCCTACGTCGAGGTCCCACTTGTCGAGCTTCCGCCAATCGAGGAGCCGGAGGTGCATATTCAGGACGTGGCGGAGCCGAACGCGGATGGTGAGGACAAGGCCGGGTGATCAGGTACGTTCTATTTTATCGTTTAATTTCATTTTGTATCTTCGTGTTATTAACGTTATTTTATCGTGTTCATAACAGCCAACGCATCAGGACCCGCAACACGTTCTGCGTATATATCACATTGTGCGTTTGGATGCGGCCACTGACTCCCGGCTACGGACAGTGGAGCGTGGAGTGTCACAGCTCCGTAGTCATATGACCTGGATGGTTGGGTATATGTCTGCCTAGCAGCATAGTGAGCAGTACACAGCACAAGCGCCACTTTTCGACCAGGAGGGGAGCACGTTAGGCGATGATGAAGACGGTGGTGCTGCATTATAGATTTGTTTTTGGATGTTGTTTCTTTTTCCCGGACTCGTTTCACCGAACTCGTTTCGTTTTTTTTTTCGAACTCGTAATGTATTAATTATTATTATATAAATCTCATTCTGTTTATTTTGTTCGTTTTCCATTTTTAAAATTGTTGTTTCGTTGTAAATTTAATACCGATCAAAAAATGGTTACACCCGACTAACAAAAAAAACAAAAAGAACTCGTTATGTATTTATTATTATTACATAAATCTCGTTATGTTTATTTTGCTCGTTTTCAATTTTAAAATTGTTATTTCATTGTAACTTTAAAACCGATCAAAAAATGATTACACCCAACTAACAAAAAAACAAAACAAACAAAAAGAAGAAAGAACAATAACAACAAAAGACAACAAAAGACAAAAAAAAAATCAATAAAATAATTAAAAAGACAACAAAATGACAAAAAAACACATTTTTTCCAAAACACCCCACCAATTCATAGTGGATTGCTCAATCCGTGGCGGATTGAGTGAGTGTTTTGGAAACACCATATAGTGTATTTGTTGGGTTCCAGTGGTGATCAGTCAAAGGTTTAACAATTAAACCCGGTTTTAATTATTGTTTCATAATTATTAATCATATTAATAAACATACAAAAACGCAGCAGAATAAAATTGAGTAATCATCACTTTAAGGAACCGTAGAGGATCCGGTTACAAACAATACAAGTATGATACGAAACAACCAAAGAAACATAAATATTATTTGACAATATTTAAGTTTACCTCGGTTAATAAATAATTAGTTGAGATACCGAGGGCTAACAAACGACGCTAGGTGACCAAACGAGATTAAGACCGACGGAGGCGGTGCACGAGTCGACCGGCAACGAGGGTGGCGCAAGCGGCGGAGGTGGCGGCGTGCAACTGCTGTTGCGGATTGCGGTTGGCTGCTGCGGCTGGCTGCTGTCGGCGGTGACTTGTGGCTGTCAGGGTGGCTAGCCGGCGGCAATAATGAATCGGGAGAGAGAGAGGGTGGCTAGGGATTTTTCTCAATTGATTGATTAAACATAATGACACATTAACTAGTTTATATAAATAGTTAATCATGTCGGACCATCAAACCCATAGCAAGCCCAATCTCATTTAAATGTCCATATCTCGTTTATTAGTCATTACCAATTAACTAGTGTAAGCGGTCTATATCCGTTACCCAAGGTGTAACTCTTACGGGTCATAACCCGGTCGGCCACGTTAACTTAAGCGGACTGGTCCATATTTCAAACAGTCCCGCACTTGGACGAATTCGGTTATGTTTTTCAACACTGAAAACCAGCGGTGCTCTAGCTACACATGGATGCCCCCAATAGGTTATGACATTTTAAATTAATTAACCAAAAGATCTTGAAATATACTATTGCAAGATAATGAAAATATAGTAACCGTTGTCATATATCCTTTCCGTATAAGACACCAATTGAACAATGAGACATGGATCATATCAATCTCATATGGTGTTCAATCATTATCGTTTTCGTTCTCGAGTCAAAGTGGTCCAATCAAACACACAGTAAGTTTGGGTGAGGCCTCACATTTTACTAGTTTGAATCAACGAAGGCACCAAGATGTCTAACCGTTACATATCATGTAAGAGTACTGAATCCCATCTTGATTACATACAACTCCCACTGAACTTCAGAATACTCCCAACCAATGCCTTTATGACTGGCAGTTGCGTGACAGCGTTTGACATTGATCAAAGAATACCTTTAGTAAACGAAAGTTCTAATATGCATCTCAGGTCTAAGGATACTAAATGAGCATACCAATATCAAATGTAACATCGAGAAAATTTCGAGTTCAAAATGTCAACTTTCCAAAGTAGAGGGACTAAAATGGCCAAATTCCAAACCTTAGGGTTTAAAATGAAAATTCTGGTTTCTTGTCCTATCGCGCTACGCGACGGGGCAAAAGACGAGCCCATCGCGTATCGCGATGGGTCTTGGTAAAAACTTCTGGAAGAGGTCAACAGCGATGCGCGATCGCTGTTGAGCCTACGTCATCGCGTACCGAGATGACGTAGCCTGACGCGTCTGACACATTTTCACCACGTGTCCACACGTGGCACACCGTCTGCCACGTGTCCCGAAACGTGGCAACACGTGGGACATCGTTCGCTACGTGTCAACACATGGCACACCGTCTGCCACGTGGGGACACGTGGCAGACCTACGTTGTGACTCATTTGAGCTACGTCGCACTACGCGACGGGTGTTCAGGAGCCCATCGCTTACCGCGATGGGATCCCAGATTTTGTCTATAAATAACAAGGTCGGGACCAGCCATTTGCACCATTTCAGCTCACTCCTCTATCTCTCTAGCATATCTCTATACCTCGATATTCGTACCCTCGATCCACCTCGATAAACGTGCCATAATACCTCGATTTCCGTGTCCCGATCCTCGATTTTTGTATCGGCGTTACCTCGAAATGCGTGCCACCCTCCACCCCAACATCCGACCAAGAAAGGTGTTTGTTCTCGAAAGGCGTGCCATCAATTGTTGAAGATTGGTGTTGTCATTAAAGTGCCAAGTGATCGAGAAAGTGAAGCGGCGTTGGAGTGCTGCTCGAGTTCTTAGGGTTTCGAAAACGCCAACAAGGTTAGGCGTAACGCCCAATGAATATAATATAATATTATATTAAAAGGCTTAAGCCTTAAGTCGAGGTTATACTCGATACCTTGATAAAAGAAAAAAAATACAAACATAACAAATAAAAGAGATAAGAATATGAGAATTGACAAATATATATGTGGGTAAGTATATATGATTGTATTCTTTGTTATGAAAGTATTATTTAAGTAATAATGAGTATTCTTAAATAATAAAAGAAAAAGAATACGTTTCTTTGTAAAGAAGAAACGTCGGGTTTTTATATAAACTAAAGGTTTATAATTTACTTTTAAACTAAAGGTTTTCAAGTAAAAGAAATATATGAACTAAAGGTTCATCGAGGTAGAGATATGAAATAAGACTAAAGGTCTTAAGCTGGATTGTATATCCGACTAACAAATGGTTATACTCGTACTATAGGTGCGAGATAGCAAGGGAAAGACTCTCGGACGGTGAGTGAAGCCGATCCCAAAGAGATAAGGTGAATACGCCCCCAAACTTTTATAAACTTGTTTTCAAATGAGTCAAACATGGTATATGAAAATTTTTTACAAGGAACAATGTGTTCCTAAAACTGTTATAAATGAGAGTATAAACCTAGCCCTCAGGCTGTGGTATACGTGTGTTTGGATCCTTACATAGGTGGTACTACACGGTAGGCACACCACACCACCCTTGGTCGTAGGACGCTCTCCTGCAGGGAGTACGACCTTTTGTGTATATTTACGGGTACTTAACTAAGTCGAACGCTGCGGTGTTTGATGAGGTGACCTAGAGTAGAGGCTCAAGTTTATATACGTGTTGATTTAACTTTTTTATTCCTAAGCCAAGATGGGCCGAGACAGGCGTAGTCTCGAGCGGTAATAAAGTAAAAGAAAATATTTTAGCGTCAGCGTGTTCACCATCATTCGTTGCTGACGTATTTTAATTACATTTTGCAGGTGAACAACATTAGCGCTTGGAATGTCGAAGTGCTACTTATATATCCGGTGGCTCGGATTTTCTTTTGTAATAAACTTGAATATATAAATGATGATTTTGTAAACTATAAAGCAAGTAATCTTTTGAACTTAGATCGGGAAATGTTAGGGTTGGCAATGGGTCGGGTTTGGGACGGGTCTAGGTATTCCCAGACCCGGACCCGATTATAAAACCCCATCCCAGACCCGTCGAGTATTTATCGGGTAAATATCCATCGGGTATCGGGTATACCCGCAGGTTTCGGGTACACCAGTTAGTATTAGTTTATTAAAAATACCCGTCGGGTATGTCCGACTCAAATCCCATCGGGTTTCTATCAGGTTTTGAAAATACAACACAAAAAAGTTTATTTTTCTAGTTTCATGATACACTCAATTCAACAAAAAGAAAAAATTATACCAAAAAATATATAAAAACGATCTACATAGTTTATAGAGGATGAGTGAGTAGCGGTAATACAATATATATATATATATATATATATATATATATATATATATATATATATATAATTTTAATATTCATGAAGGACACACAAAGGACAATTGAACACAAATACCATTTTTTTATTGTTATTATGTGTGTGTATATATATATAAATAATTATGTCGGGTTTATAATCAGGTAAACAGGTCCATATTATCGGGTAATCGGGTATATTAGAAATCCCAGACCTATCCCAGACCCGCGAAAAATTTAAAAACCAATCCCAGACCCGTCCCATACCCTAATGGGACGGGTAAGACCCGTCTCAATATGTCGGGTATCGGGTATTCCCATCGGGTTTGTGTTTCATTGCCATCCCTAGGAAATGTTTTAAATCCCGACTTTTGTTTATGTAAATATTTACAACTTTGATCCATATATTTTATAAAACTTCCGCTAATCAAACGTAACTCTGATTTATACAAATATGGTACCAACTAATGGGTCACACTCCTAGGCCTTAAGTGAGGGTGTGACATCAAATGCATCTTATGACTAAGATCCATGAAGATGATTTGATGCGAGTTACATCCAACGTCATTCATAATGAGGTCTGTGAGTTTGGAAGTCAACCCTTTGAGTCCAAAGTCAGAATAGTCTTAATTCAGAATCGCTCCCACGAGTCTGACCGACTACGGATAATTTAGAATACAATATTCATGGATTAAACGTATTAAAATTAACATAGTTATAATATTCAACGTTTGCATTTAACCGTTAAATCAAAAGTGAACTCAAAAATATAACTGTTTAAATGTTCATACATACAATACTAAATCAAAACAAATTACTAGCTAATCTAAGACCGATAGCATCCCTGTGTTGGTCTGCTTGTCCTAAGTCATCAACTTAGTGAACGGGTCTGCTAGGTTTTGATCAATGTCTACTTTTCTTATTATAATGTTACCTCGTTCCAGTATCTTCCGTATGAGGTGGAACTTCCTTAGAATGTGCTTGGCTCTGTGATGAGATCTGGGCTCTTTGGCCTAAGCAATAGCACCTGTGTTATCACAGAACACCTCGATTGGTTTGCGAATACTCGGAACCACATCGAGATCGGTGATGAACTTCTTCATCCAAGCAGCCTCCTTAGAAGAATCTGATGCGGCTATATATTCGGATTCGGTGGTCAAATCCACCACTACACTCTGCTTGGGGCTCTTCCAATAAATAGATCCTCCATTGAGAGTGAAAATGAATCCTGGCTGTAAGCGAGAATCATCTCGGTCAGTCTGGAAGCTAGCATTAGTGTAACACCTTACAATGAGCTCTTCTTCCACTCCTCCAAACACCAAGAACATGTCTTTAGTCCTTTTCAGGTACCTCAGGATGTTCTTTACTGTAGTCCAATGGGCAACGCCAGGACTCTGCTGAAAACGGCCAGTCATGCTCAAAGCATACGAGACGTCAGGTCTAGTGCATAACATAGCGTACATGATAGAGCCAATTGTTGAAGCATATGGAATTGCTTGCATGTGCTTTGTCTTAATTTCTGTTGCCGGAGATTGCGCTTTGCTTAACACGGTTCCTTTAGCAATGGGAACAGCTCCTTTCTTGGAGTTGTCCATTGAGAAGCGTGCCATGACCTTGTCTATGTATGTACTTTGACTTAGCCCTAGAAGCCGCTTAGACCTATCTCGGTATATCTTGATTCCCAGAATATAAGCAGCTTCACCAAGATCTTTCATTGCGAAACAGGATCCCAACCAGTGCTTAACTTCCTTAAGCATAGGAATGCCAGTGATCAGTATATCATCCACATACAGGATGAGGAATAATATAGTGCTCCCACTAGCCTTTCTGTAAACACAAGGCTCATCTTCATTTTTGATAAAACCAAACTCTTTGATTTTCTCATCAAAATGTAGATTCCAGCTTCGAGATGCTTGTTTGAGTCCATATATAGACTTATTCAGTTTGCACACCCTATTAGGATATTTGGGATCGACAAAACCTTTAGACTGAACCATATAGACATCTTCTGAAAGGTGTCCATTAAGAAAATCGGTTTTGACATCAATTAGCCATATCTCGTAGTCATAATACGCGGCTATGACAAGTAATATCCTTATTGACTTAGTCATAGCAACGGGTGAGAAGGTTTCATCTTAGTCAACATCGTGAGTTTGAGTAAAACCTTTCGCTACTAGTTGTGCTTTATAGGTCTGTACATTTTCATGCATGTCGGTTTTTCTTTTGAAAATCCACTTGCTCGCTACTACCCGACCATCATGTGTTAGCTCAACCAAGTTCCAGACTTGATTGTCATGCATAGATTGCATCTCGGCGTTCATGGCTTCTTGCCATTTCTCATATTCCGGATCTAAGATTGCAGATTTGTAGTTAGTAGGTTTGTCATTTGACTCGGCTACTAATAGGACTTCGGGACCATCCAGATCCCATAGGTATCTAGGATTTGGTATGGGAGTTCTATTACTTCTACGAATGCTCGTTTTAATGTCTGATGTATCAGCAACAACATCTTGTTGATCAGACGCTCCAACTTACTCAGTGGTTGTTTTTGGTTCTCAAATTTCTTCAAGATCGAAAATATTATACCTAGTTCCTCGATCGAGAATTTCTTTATCGAGGAAGTGGCCCTTCCTTTTGATAGAAATCAAATTTGTATCAGGGTGGAAGAAATACTATCTGCTTTGGTTGTAGTATCCGACGAAAACAATTTTTACGCCGCGAGGATCGAGTTTGTCATCAGAATCACTGGTGACATATGCATCGCATCCCCATACTCTAAAGAAAGACAAATTGGGTTTACTCTCATGCCATATCTCATATGGGGTTTTGTTTACCTTTTTAGTTGGAGTCAGATTAACAATGCGGGCGGTGGTCATAAGAGCAAAGATCCAAAAGGAGTGAGGCGAGTTAGTTCTACACATCATCGATCGGACCATGTTTAGCGAGGTTCGATTTCTCCTCTCGCTCACGCTATTATGTTGGGGTGTGCCGGATGGAGTGAGCAGTGAAACAATTCCACACTCTTTTAGATGATTGATGAACTCTGAGCTGAGATACTCTCCACCTTGATCTGATCGAAGCATTTTAATAGTTTTTCCGAGTTGGTTTTCCACTTTGTTTTGAAACTCTTTGAACTTTTCAAAAGTTTCATGCTTGTGTTTCATAAGATACACGTAAGCATATCGACTATAATCGCCAATAAAAGAAACGGAGTATCTTTCATGGTTTCTAGACATGGTTCTGAAAGGTCCGTATACATCAGTATGTATAAGTCCTAACAGATCCCTTGCTCGTTCACTTTTATGAGTGAAGGAGTCCTTGGCGAGTTTGCCAGCTAAACAAGACTCACAGTCATCAAAAGAGTCTGGTCATGTGGATTCAAAAATCCCTTCGGATTGGAGTCTTTTAACTCGTGCCTTGCTTATGTGGCCAAGTCGGCAATGCCATAGAAACGTATCATTGATGCCAGATCTGATGCGTTTAGAAAGATTAAATACATTATTGTTAATTTGAACATCAATCTCATAAATACCATTTTAAGGTTTAGCCTCAAAATAAAAGATATTATTCAAGTAGGCAGAAATAGCAATACCATTAAAAGCGTACTTAAATCCTTGTTCAAAAAGTAAAGAAACTGAAATAATGTTCATGGTCAAACCAGGTGCAAACAAACAGTTATTCAAAGTAACTACAGGGCCAGACGAACAAGCAAAATGATATGTGCCAGTTGCAAGATCTGGGACTCTCTTCCCATCACCAACAATGAGTTCCATGTTGCCTTGTTTCAGTTTCTTCCAGTTCAAAGGCTCCTGCAAAGACATTAATGATGTGGTAACCACATCCGGTATCTAATACCCATGTGTTGCTAGAAACAGTGAAAAGTTCAATAACGTATATGCAGTGGCGGATCCAGGCATTTAACTCAGTGGGGGTAAAAAATAATCAATAAATAAATTACAAGAAATTATAAAAAAACGAACTACGTTAAATATAGCAAAACAAAATACATCTTCATTGCTTAAAAAATATTTCACCATTGTGGTTCCAACGGGTAAAACTAATTCTCCAAATGAACTTGATATTCATGAATCATCTGCATGTTTGTCTTCTTCGTTTAACAGTTAACATCTTTTTAATCGATCGTTAAAAAGAAAGAATGAGTTTGTTTATCACTTTATAGGATCGGAAGAAATATATAATATTGGGCTAATTAAAAAAACAAAAGCCATAAGGGGTCTTAATTGATTTTTTTATATATATTTTTTTACCAAAATTACCAGTACAAAACTTAATATAGTCTCATTAAATTAAATCTCAGTGGGTGACTGACCCCCACTGGGCTTGTCTTCGATCCGCCTATGTGTATATGGAAATACCTTTAGAGGAGCCTTCACCATTGGCCTTCCTCTTTGCTAGCTCAGCTAGATGCTCGGGGCAGTTACGCATCCAGTGCCCCATCTTGTTGCACTTGTAGCACTAGCGCTCCTCAGGAGGCGGCGGTGGTGCCTTTGCAACATTCCTGTTGGTGGCATGCTTGGCAACAACAGTAACATTCTTCTTGCCTTTACCGTTATAACCCCGGTTCTTGGGTTTAGGCTTTTTGACACCGGCAGATCGAATCATCAGAACTTGATTAGTTTTAGCAGGAATGTTCATCTTAGCCGTTTTGAGCATACCATGAAGCTCTGGCACTGTCTTCACCCAGGCATTCATGTTAAAATTCATTACGAAGTGGTCGTAAGAGCTGGGAAGAGATATCAAGATGAAGTACGCTGCCATTTCATCTGACAGGGGATAATCAAGTTTCTTCAGTTGGTTGATGCACCATTTCATCTTGACGACATGCGCACTTACAGGGGATCCATGTTCCATCTTGCAGCTGATAAGTTGTTTCATGGTGTCGAAACGTTCTTGACGGGCTTGTTTCTGAAACATGCCCTTGAGTTGCTCAAGCATCTCATAGGCACCAAGATCTTCTAAGCCTTTAGCAAGCTCAGATGACATGGTGGCTAGCATAATGCAAGCGACTTCAGTGGAGTCGTCATTATGCTTATCAAGAACCCTTTTGGCAGCAGTTGTATTGTTTTCAGGATCTAATGGAACTGGTCCATCGAGAACATAGAGTTTTTTAGCCATTTCGAGAACACGTCTCAAATTGCGGTGCAACTCAAGAAAGTTAGTGCCATTCAGCTTTTCTTTCTCAAGAATAGTCTTGAGGGTGAATGATGAGTTATTTTCAGTTGACATCTGTTTAAATATGCAAAAGTAAGTTAATTAGTGTTTCTGATGTTATTATCCTATTATTAATTACCCAATTAACATTAATAAAATAGGGATTTGAGAATATGGCTTCCAGTTAGTAATGGCAGCTGTATCACACAACATTAGTAAGTGGTTAGGCAGACTGACAACGATCTCCAATTGTGAATAATGCATAACTCTCGGTTATGAGACCTATTAAGACAACAATTGCCTAAGTAGATACGTTTAGCCTCATCTATGCCCACCTTAGTCTTCAGGCAGCTGTAGCACGTAACAAAAGAGTAAAGTAATAGTCGTCCTAGTACAGTCACATGTGAAAGGGCCAGATGTGTCAACGAAACCCTTGCACCTTGAAGGGATAGGCTAGAAAATAAGTGCGGTGTTATAGCTCCAAACACTTGAATATCGCAGTATGCCTCAAGTGTGGCTTATAGTAGGATGGCATTAACTATTGATTTTAAAATTGGGATTAATTTTAGAATTTACCGAATAGAGTAAGAGTCCAGTTTTACTGTATTAATCGGGACAACTTGATGAACCATTTCATCTCTCGGGACACTTAGTTTTAGATAACCTATTAAAACTAAGTTTGTCGCGACATGACTAACTAATTTTAAGTTAATAGTTAAACTATTAAGTTATAAGGTTTTGGAAAATCAAATTTAGTTTAATTTTGCAAAAGCTTAATTGGTTAATTAAAATTTATTTTAATATATTTGGTATTAGGTTGGTGGTATTATAACCTATTATAATCAAGCAAGCAACCACAATAGCAAACAAGAATATGTAAATCTTAAATGGCCAAAAAGATGATTGGTCTTGCTAGAGCCTATTAGCAAGACCAATCGGGTCAAGGGGTCACAACACAAAACAACCACAAGGATGGACTCTTGGTGCATCCCGCCATCTTTGTTATCCCCACTGACTTCAAGAACTCCGTGAGCTCATCCTCGGTTTTCCTTCGGGTCTTCTTCATTACAATATTACAAAATATATATAATGAAAAACTAAACCCTATCTATTACAATTTTGAACCATCAAAGTGGCCAAAAACCATAAAATAAAACCGAAAAATAAAATAAAACTTTGAACCATCCATATGGCCAAAATCAAAAAACCAAACAACCAATCACACAAGGTCGGGCTAGATTTACATATTCAATAAAAATAAAATTGAGCAATATTTTGGTCAAATAATAAATAAAAATTGACCAAACCAAGATTGCTCAAAAAACTTATCTATATCAAAAGCTTCAACTAGCTTGAAGTTTATGGTGTAGATCCGGTGAAAAGACCGGATTCGACTCGTATGTTGTAACCAAGGCTCTGATACCACTGTTGGGTTCCAGTGATGATCAGTCAACGGTTTAACAATTAAACCCGGTTTTAATTATTGTTTCATAATTATTAATCATATTAATAAACATACAAAAATGCAACGGAATAAAATCGAGTAATCATCACTTTAAGGAACCGTACAGGATCCGGCTACAAACAATACGAGTACGATACGAAACAACCAAAGAAACATAAATATTAATTAACAATATTTAAGTTTACCTCGGTTAATAAATAACCGGTTGAAACACCGAGGGCTAACAAACGACGCTAGGTGACCAAACGAGATTAAGACCGACGGTGGCGGTGCACGACTGGACCGGCAACGAGGGTGGCGCAAGCGGCGGATGGTGGCGACGTGCGGCTGCGGTTGGCTGCGGCTGCGGGTTGCGGCAGCGGCTGGCGGCTGCGGCTGGCTGCTATCGGCGGCGGCTTGTGGCTGTCGGCGGTGTTTGGCCGGCGGCAACAATGAACCGAGAGAGAGGGAGAGGATGGCTAGGGTTTGTTATCAATTGATTGATTAAACCTAATGACATATTAACTAGTTTATATAACTAGTTAATCATGTCGGGCCACCAAGCCCATATCAAGCCCAATCTCATTTAAATGTTCCTATCTCGTTTATTAGTCATTACCGGTTAACTAGTGTATGCGGTCTATGTCTGTTACCCAAGGTGTAACTCTTACAGGTCATAACCCGGTCAGCCATATTAACTTAAACAGACCGGTCCATATTTCCATAATTATCTAGAAAACCCCTTCATATAAGATATCAAGTGTGCCCTTAATTAAAAACATATATATAATAGATATAGTGTTAATGTCAGTCAGTGAAAAAATATAGGAATAAAACATATGAGTATTATTTATGAGTTAACAGAGATCATATTATGTAATATTTGAAAAGAATGATAATATGATCTTACTACCAATACCATTTGTTTAATTTACTCTTTATTTAATGAATAAAGTTTAAAACACATTTTAACCAACTTTATGTTATAGTTACATGTCTCGTTAGATTTTAGAATCGTATTTACATAAATTCAGCATACAAGTTTATTATAGGAGTTTATCTGAGGCTACATAGATATGTAGAGATGGTGGTTGGTTAACTGGTTTATTGACTAACTTACCACAACTGGACTTTGGTTGCTCTTTAATAGTGTTAAGACTGTTAGTGACGCCAAGAATAGACTTAGAAATTAGAATGATTTGTAAGTGATGACTTACATGCATAGGTAGTGTAACTCCCTGATCCATCCGGGTTAACACGTACAGTTGGATATCCACTTAAATATCGCATAAGCATAATTAACTTATAAAATTATACAACATCAATTCTAGGTTATCTGTCAACCCAAAACCTGAACAAACTAATGATCACAAATAGTATCTAACGTCAACTGGTAGTCTAGTTCTTCTAGTCTTTTATATATATATATATATATATATATATATATATATCTACAATGACTAACTCAACCGCATGTCTTTTAACAAATCTTGTGTAACTCCAAGTTGTTTATTCCCCTGATAGGTAATCCAAGTTTCTTTATCAATGACCTGTAACATGCTCAAAAAGAAATAGAAAGTGAGCTACACGGGTGGTAAGTCCGAAATGTACACACATAAACAAGCGTAGTTATATGTATCATAAGTTGTGATAAACAAATATGAGCAATATATTTTCAAGATCTAAATAAATGTGTTCCACAAAAGGAAATTAGATAGCTCATGGGAGTTGATATGATCAGGATGCTCATTTGGTCATTGTAACAACGCTGCAATGGCACAGCTAGACCATTATATTTATCCACGAACGGTGTTTTTAGCGTCTCTATCTTCAGCTATCTAATCATTTCATGTCAAACAGAATTGACAATGCTCACAGGAGAATTCATCATTAATCATAGTGTATAGTGCAGACAAGCCCAACCCCAGCTTTTTGTGTTAGAGAAAGGTGTATGATTGTGTATATACGAATGAGAGAGAAGATATGATTGTGTATATAAATTCCCAGTCATAGCGAACTATGACCCAATTTTCATAAGTTACAGATTCCCCGCCCCCTAAACTTGGTATTTCTAACTCACATCGAATTAAGATACCGAATTTCGCTAAAAGGTACATATTATTTGGTCTAGCATTACAAAAGTCTTAAAATCTTTTTTTATATTTTTTTTAAGACAAACAAATATAGTTATTAGAAAAATATATATATGGGTTACTTCAAAAAGCTTTTAAGTCTCTCAATCACGATAATAGTTCCAAATCGAAAGCACAACAAACAAGTGTCGTTGTCATATTTTCCGTCCATCGTTCTTAACTAAATATTTGGCACCAAGTTAATGTTAAATTGTCAATATATATAAGAGGACAAATCTGAAATCACACTGTACATCATATAGATTTTGTTTTAAAGGATAAAACAATCTATTGATCTGAAATTAACTTATTTTGAATAGACTACCTTAAAAACATATATGAATTGCCTTTCTTAACAACCTTACGGCAGCAGTTGATGGAAAAGAACGGTCCGCCGCCCATGCCGGCACGTTGTATATACTATTAGTACAAGAAAATGGCTTGCCGTTAAATAAGGTGACGGTCAGTCGACGGAGACGGTTAGTGACGAATGGCCGACTTTGCAGTTTGTCTCATTATCTACAACTTCCAAATTTTCAATCACTTGATTACTCCACTTGAAGTTGGGGGACAAACATGCCACCGTGTTGGAATAAATGCGAACAAATTGATGTGATTCCATCCCAAGTACTTTTATACGAGGATAATATTTAAATAGATTATTAATTTTTTTATACTGATTAAATGTTACGATTAAAAGGGATTGAACTCGTAAATTTTTATTATTCCTTATGTTTATATAATCATATTCTTTTTCATAATATATTTATATTTATTTTATTTTTGGTGTATTTGGTAGCCTCTTAATGATTATATTAAGAGACTAACTATGAATCAGTCACTATAAAGTGTGTTCGGTTCACTTGAAGAACACCTCTGGGTTAGTCACTAAAACTCTTACCCAATAAGTTTCAAACTGATGTTGCATGAGTAAATTACTAATTTGTCCATTCACATACGTTCACCACTCAATCCACCCTCACTCTGCCACTAACGCACCATCTCCTTGACCCATCACCACCTCATCCACCATCACATCGGTGTACTCGGCACTTACTTGCTCAAAATTTTTTAACGATTCAGGCATAGAATTCGTTCAGCACTTAGTGTGTAGAGGTTGCCAAACATCCCCTTAACGTTATATAAACCATCTTTTATAAGTTATTAAAAGTTGATAAAGAGGGTTATTTTGTTACGTTAACTTATTCTTACTTTAATCTCGGTCACCAATATTCTTTTCGTAAATGAATACCGAAGTTAGTTATAACATGAATAAGTGATTTTCAATATGCATGATATTTGTTTTATAGCTTGTGTAAAGCCCGAGTTAACACAACATAATATTGCCACAATCTTCCCTATAGATTGCCACACAAGTAATTTATGTCGTGCAATTCATGTAACATACACAATTAAAAAGTGAAATTTATTATACTCTATAAATAATGCAAGCATAATAGAAATTGAAGTCACGAGAACAAATGCATATATACATGGATAATAATGCTTATCATCGTCATCTCCTCCACAATCTCATTTGCCAAGCGTGGATGTGAAACCATCATTCTCAATGTTGGCATTTTCTTCTTCATCATCATTAGGTTTCTTTTTTTACCATGCTGCTTCTTGTTTTTCATTCCAAATATAAGCATGCATGTACCAAGGAATTGTTCTTTGAACTATCCCTATCCGACGTGCGATATGAGTGACACTTTTATATGTACTATAAGAAAAGGTTGACGTAATTTTCTTTTTTCTATAACGATATATAACTCCTTCCTTTACCTTAAGTTAATTTGTTTCATATAATGTTTCAAACTTACATATTCGGTCCAGTGATTCGTTGAGACAGTATTGAGGATCCAACAATAAGTACCCAACCAAGTCGTGTCTTGTTAGAGCATTGGTTCAAATTCGTTGAAAGTCATTGTAATGTGTCTATTCCTATTATGAATGTCTGAAGATATAACGTAATGTATATGAAAATATCAACGAAAACGTCAATCAAAAATAGAAGTAATTTTGTTTGGAAAACAATAGTGCGCAGAAGATCTTGTATGCTAACATATTTTAGCTGGTGATCATTATAAAAGTTCTAGACGCATCTTTGTAGTGGCTTGACATTTGGGTGAAGTCTAAGCAGAATCGACGTTGCGTGCCCAGTCATGATCCTAAACCCATTCGTTACAAAGAGGGGGCCCTCATTTGTGTTTGGGAAGTAAAAAATTTGATATCTAACAATACAAAATTAAGTATGAGTCTACTGATAACAAGTTATTGTTGATAACTAAAGGGTTGAAGACAAAGAACTTGATGTTTGTGGAATTATGGCATGATCTTGCGGATAAGAGTTAACGTTGACGAGTGATATATCGATATAATAAAAGGTAACAAAAACTACCAAGTGTTCAATGTTGATGAGCATATAACTATGGCTGGTAAGATCCTATTGTTATAGTGTTTCCGTTGAAGAGATACTTAGGGTAGATGATGGCATCAACAACTTCTTACTAAGTCCGAGTGTAGTGGGCAACAAATGCTAGGTGACAAGGGCGAGAACACCCCCCCCCCCCCGCGCGCACGGCGATAAGAGGGGCGACATCTATTTGTCGTCGGTGAACGTTTGGAAGAATATTATTATGTTAATAATGGACCAATGGCAAGCCTGGGGGCGATTTTTGGGCTACAATACCGCCCTCTGGGCTACATATTGCCCCCTTTGCCACCTGTCAAAAATCCTCTCATTTTATAGCCCTTCCACTACACATAGCCTAATGGGAAGATGGTGTTGAAGAAGTAAGATCCTGCTTGTTGGAACTTACTATAAATGAAAGCTTAACATCAAGAGACCAAATTACTACTAATTGAATGGTAACTTGCTATTCATAAAAAACAATGTCATGCTAAGGATGTTGTTAATTTTGGTGAAAGTCGACGGGCTACCAAAGAGCATATTGTTAGATGAAGACTTTAGACTTCCTACCAATGAGTAAGATACTGCCTTACAAATCATGGGAAGTTCAAGCTAAACATCTATTGAAGATTTTTATTTGTTTTTCTCTCTTCACAAACTTTGTAATTATCTAGAGATACTATGTATCTAGAGATACTATGAGGGTAATGGGAGGTGGATTGTGGCAGGAGATTTTAACTCGGTTCGGTGTGCTGAGGATAGGCGGAATTCTTTGTTTAATGTGGGTGAGGCCAATGAGTTTAACGATTTCATTGATGATTCGAATCTTCACGAGTACTCCTTGAAAGGGAGGCGTTTTACTTTTGTCGCAGGAAATAAATTAAGCCGTATTGACAGAATCTTCGTTAATTGGGATTTCTTTATGGAATGGTCGTGTGCGGAGTATATTGCTCTCGAAAGGAATAAGCCGGATCATAGTCCGTTGGTTTTGAAAATTGGTTCTTCCAAGAACTATGGTCCCAAACCGTTTAGGTTTTTCAATTCATGGCTTGGTAGAGAGGATTTTGGGACGTTGGTTAAGAAGACGCTTGTTGATGGCTCGTTTCATGGTTCTCCGGACGCGAGATTGTTGTATAAATTTAAAGCTTTGCGTGATGCTATCACTAGATGGGCGATCGATTGTAAAGCCAAAGAAAAGGAGGAAAGGGTTTTATTGGAGCAAGAGTTGCGTGACTTGGACCAAACCTTGGAGGTCCGGGATTTGTTGGAAGAAGAGACATGGTCTTTAAGCGAAATTAAAAGACGGCTAGGCGAGTTGGATAATCATTATTACCGGGATTTGAAGCAAAAGGCTCGGTGTAATTGGGCGATTCATGGAGACGAAAATTCTCGATTTTTTCACGGTTTTATTAATAAACGTAAAGCTTCAAATTATTTTCCGGGTTTGGAAGTGAATGGGGCGTGGGAAACAAACCCGGTTCTCATTAAAAAGGAAGTTTTGCGATTCTTTGCTGGTAAGTTTAAAGAATCTATTACACATCGGCCTCGGTTGATTGGATATGGGTTTTCGGTCTTGTCTTCGGTGGAGGCGGATTTTTTGATCAGTGATTTTTCCGTGCATGAGATCAAGAAGGCGGTTTTTGATTGCGGTGGTGACAAAGCTCCTGGGCCGGATGGTTTTAATTTTAGGTTCATTCGGTTTTATTGGGAGTTGTTCGAGAAGGATTTTGTGAATATTCTTGATCATTTTCATAAGGTTAAAAGTTTTTGCTCGGGGGTTGGTTCGTCTTTTATCACCTTAATTCCTAAGGTAAACAATCCGTCTTCTTTGGGGGATTTTAGACCGATAAGTCTCATTGGTTGTATTTTAAAGACTGTGTCGAAGGTGTTAGTGAATCGACTCAAAACGGTTATGAATAAGATTGTCTCAGAGCATCAGTCGGCTTTCTTATCCGGGAGATATATTCTTGATGGCCCTTTGGTGGCTAATGAGGTTATTGCTTGGGCTAAGAAGAGGGAGAGAAGAATTTTTATGTTCAAGATTGACTTCGATAAAGCCTTTGATAATGTGAATTGGGAGTTCTTGTTGTCGGTTCTTTCTCAGATGGGTTTTCCTTCGGTCTGGTGCGATTGGATTAGTGGTATCTTGTTGGCGAGCAGATCGTCTGTTCTTGTTAATGGATCTCCTACATTCGAATTTGGATGTCATAAAGACATTCGTCAAGGTGACCCGCTATCGCCTTTTCTTTTTATTATTCTGATGGAGGCTTTTTCAGGTATGTTGAAACAAGCCTGTGATATAGGTGCGTTTCATGGTATTACTCTTCCTAATGAAGGTCCTACTTTATCCCATCTTTTTTATGCGGATGATGCTATGATTATGGGAGAGTGGTCTTCTTTTAATTTTGATAACTTGAAACGTATTCTTCGCATATTTTACTTGTGTTCGGGGCTAAAGATTAATCTCCATAAATCAGTGTTATTTGGAGTAGGTGTAGAAGATAGTGAGATCGATATCCAAGCTGGTTTCATGGGTTGTAAGCCGGGTAGAATCCCTTTTTCTTATCTAGGGATTATGGTTGGCGCTAACATGAATAGGGTGGTTAATTGGGAACCGGTTGTGTCCAAGTTCAAGAAGAGGCTATCTAAATGGAAAGTTAATTCGTTATCTATTGCCGGTCGGTTAACCCTTATTAAATCGGTGCTGGATAGTCTTCCCACTTATTATTTTTCGCTTTTTAAGGCACCCAAGAAGGTTACCAATGATTTAGAAGCTTTGATGAGAAGGTTCTTATGGGGTGGTTCGGATGAAGTGAGGAAGATATCATGGGTGGCTTGGGAGATAGTCACCAAACCTATAAAAGAAGGGGGTTTAGGTATCGCTCGTTTAGAGGTTAATAATCAAGCGCTGATTACTAAATGGCTTGGGAGATTTCTAAATGATCATCACGCGATGTGGAGAAGAGTAGTGTTGTCTATTCACGGGTCCTCGCGCTGTTGGGGGCTTGCTCCGGTTAATAATGGAGTTCCCGGGGTTTGGAAGAATTGTGTTATGTTTTGGAACAAATTTAAGGTTGATGGTGTGGGTTTTAATAGAGTGATCCGGGCCACAGTTGGGAATGGTCGCCAAGTTTGGTTTTGGACGGATTTGTGGTTGGGTTCGGCGCCGATTATGGACAAGTATCCGTCCTTATATGCGGTAGAAAAACATAAAAATGTCTTGTTAGCAGATCGGTTGGTGGTCACTGGATCTTCTCGTCGCATTGTGTGGGATTGGCTTAGAGCTCCTTGCTCCCAACAGGAGGTGATCGAGAAGCAGGAGTTGGAAGATCTCCTTCAAGGGGTGGTGATGGTTGACCGTGAAGATTCATGGTCTTGGGCGGTTGGTAGCTGCAAAGAGTTCGAGGTTTCGGCGATTAAAAGATGGATGGTGCGGTCCGTTGTGGATGCTGGGAGTTCCAGTTTCCAATGGAGCGATTGGGTCCCGAAAAAATGTAATATTTTTATGTGGAGGGCCGTTCTGGATAGTCTTCCAACCAAGCAGGCTTTAGCTAGACGTCATTTGCATTGTGATGATCATAGTTGCGCTTTATGTGAGAGTAATGAGGAATCGCTCGAGCACTTGTTAACCGGGTGTTTCATTTCTATGGCCGTTTGGAATGCGATTGGTTCATGGTGCAACATCCCTAGATCTTTTGTTTTTCATGTCAATGATTTGGTGGAAGTGCATAAGGTTTGTGGTGCGACGGGGAATAAGAGATTAATTATTCATGGAATTGTCATCATTACTTGTTGGAGGATTTGGCGGGCTAGGAATGAAAAGATTTTTTCGGGCAAGAACACTAAGGTGGCAGAAATGGTTGCGGATATAAAATCTTTGGGTTTTCTTTGGTACAAAAATAGATCTAAGATAGGGGTAGTGGATTGGAAAAGTTGGTGTTTATTTGATGTAACGTGATTGTTGGTTTTGGTTTTTGGATTTCAGCGTCTTTCTCCGTCTTGGTGATAGTCATTGGTTGTGTTTATTTTTAATGAAAGTCAATTTTCAAAAAAAAAAAAATCTAGAGATACTATGTAGATAATCTTACCTGTTTTAGCTTAAGAATCCCATTATAAATTCAATTTTAGCTTAAGAATCCCATTATAAATTCAATGTAATAGGAAACTCTAGTTATACACGATCAATCAAGTTATCAATTGAGCTGGAACATTTGAAATATTGAGTTCTTAAATTCTTGATTAATAAAATTGATGAAAACTTCCCATATTGTGTTAATCAGTTATATAAATTAAAGAATATGTTATTAGTGGTTCGTGATTCAACACTTCTCTACTCTTCCTTTCTAAATTTGTATACATATTACATACATGCACACGTACTTGTATAAATAGCCCATCTTATATATTTATTGACTTAGCCGTTCTGACGCGTGCTGTTTAGGGTTTCTTTTAACTCGTATGCCCTAAGGGCACTTTCTTTACAAAACCATTCAACAAGGTCATCACACAACTCGATTGCAGTAGTGGCCTACTTCTCACTGATCTGGTCTCCTTTTTCATTGATGTCTTGAGCTAACCTTTAACCAATGCATCTCAACACATCAATGGCATATAATCTAAATCAGTCTTCTTTAGTTTCCCGATGGTTCCATTGATAAAAACCAATCTTGTTCTTTGCAGACAAGAAATTTAACAACTCTTGGAATCAATACAAATAATTGTTTTCGGTGAGTGCATTGTTGACATGCATTTGTTTTGGATAAACTGAATGATGTATGTATGGAAGGGAACTTGTAGAATCGTTGTTTAGGCCAGAGCCCGAACCTTCTTTGCCACCAACCATAGAAAAGGGCGATAACAGATTAGGGTGGGTGTTTTAGGTTAGATTGTCTCTGATGCCATCATAAAATTGGTGAACGTATAGTTGTCACATTATTGCAACATGCATGGAAAACGGCCTTTCACTAACTAATCCCTCAATAGTGTGTAAGGGTTTAACTAACCACTTTCTTTAATTCAAAAATAAATGAAAAACTAAAATAAAACAAAAAGGTGTGTTGGACCAATGAAAAAGATGGGTAAAAAACATGGAATGAATATGATGTGTTTGGAAGACTATGCGGTGTATCTGAAATATTAGAAATAAGGTGGTATTTGAAAGAAAGAAAATTAATGTGAACAATGTACTGGGTTAAATTAAAGTGTTGAGCTTTTTATGGGTGCGTCACATATCAAGGCAAGGCATTTGAATCAAGGCATTCGAGCATTACTTGAGAGAGGTGGTGTATGTTAATTATAGATAGGATGTGAGAAAGGGGTCCTAAAGTGAATCGATTGTAATTTTATTATGGTGGTGTAACTTTGTTAGACTAGCAACTTACTAGGTCGACTAGTACATATTTTTTTAATAAAATTTTCTTAATTGGTTGCTAAAAAAACGTAGTGTTGTGTTATTGCCATGGCGCTTCAAAAGGGGGCACCCAGTTGATTGGGTTACAATTGTGTTTGGCGTCTTAGCAGATTACGTAGTCGTGAAGTGGCGCTCCCTTACCACAACACATGCTCTAAATAAGGAAAAGATACATCTTTTGCTTTTGAACAACCAACGAATAAAAACAAGGCTATCAAGGGTAACCCAATGGCACAATGTGACTCATAGGCCTGTGATCGCAGAAAACGCTGGGTAGCTCAAACTCACAATCTCTTGTTCCGGGTAAAACACTCCACCCAAAAGCCCGCCAAGATAAAAGCCTGTTAAAATCGAATTTGAATTTGAAATGTTACGACTTTCAGCTCAAAATTTTGACTTCCTCCAATATCACTTGAGCTGATCTAATAGAATCCTACCGGTATTGTTTTATATTTTAATCTTAGCATTCCCGACAGCTTCTCTATCGCTATCTCTATAATTACACTAAAAATACTATATTTTCTCTTATATACAAATAAATAATATTTTTTTTTAATTTATATCAACATCAGATATCTCTTCCGCACTCACAACCAATTTCAAATATATTAAAAAATAAATAGATGATGAACATTGTTACTCCAAATTTACATATTTTCTTAAAATTTTATCTCTCATTTAATCACTTACAACCATAAAAAAAATTAAAATTTCTCTTATATAATTATAGAGAAATTGTATATAGAATTTATAGCTAAACTGAAGTTTGTTTTCTAGAATATATATAGAGAATAAAACACAGTTGATGTATAAAAATAAAACACAGTGATGTATAAAAAGACGTGTTATATGCATTCCCATGGTCTTTGTTGTGACAGTGAAAAAAGAGAGGAAAAATCTTGTGTGTACAGAGAAAAAGAGATCTCCATCTCACACCAATTTGCTTTCATATCATATCAGCCCTGCACATGACCAGACCATAAAACTGAACCCGCCGCACTCACACCTGTCAGAATTATTATTGACCCACAGGAACGAGGGCTATTCCCGTCATTTCAACCTCCTCTTATAAGGGTATAATCGTCAATCACAAATCTCGCACCTCACACTCCACTTACTACCCCAAGTTTCCCTTTCGGCCCAAGAGACTTTTATAAATATCATAACGCCCCTTGTAGTAATAATAAAATTTTAAAATGACAATTTTTTTTGCATGTTTCAAACCTATAAAAAATAATGGTCTTATGGACTACGAGTTTTAACTAATCTGAAAATAAGTGAGGTTCTTGTTCTAACTCAAAACAATTACAATACATTGGCCGACAAACGACTAACAAGTTATGTCATAATCATCTTTTGAATAACAAAGCTAATTCCGCTAAAAACAAAGATTTGAGACTTAGGAACCGAGAAAGTACATCCACGGCCCACTGAACCTTGCTTAGAAAATTCACAGTCTCTAGGGTCAGAAAATCAAATGTATTAAAAGCAAAGAATCACAAGTTGATTATTTGTTTCATATCTCATCGTAAAACGACAACTATTCCCATATGATAAATACCACTTATTAGCGTATGGTATGCATGAATGCTAGACGGAATGGAATGGATCGTTACGATAGAATTAAAAAAATTAGTGTTTGGCTGATCAATGAAATTAAATCAACGATTGCACAAGAAATCTTATTTTATCAAAACCATTCGTTCCCACATTTTTTTCATCTTTCACCTCGTTCTCTCAACACCACCATCGTCGTCGCAGTCGACGCCTCATGACTACCACCACAGCCGCCACCTGACCACCGTCGCCATTGCCGCAACCAATGGCGGGTCCAGAAAATTTAGCCAGTGGGTGCAAAAAAAAGTC
>NW_027501671.1:0-57668 GCF_021521415.1 Bidens hawaiensis
GAATATGTAGAACATTTTTAATCATCATGCCGTTGGGTAACACTCAACTTCCTCTACCTTCAACGGCAATAGTTTCACCATTTTGTATTGTGACGGGTGGTTCACAATTTTTTTTTATTTTATTTTTTAATAACGCATCATCATATATTATATACTCGGTGGCACCCGAGTCTATAACCCATTTACCTTTTTTACCAAAAGTTATCTGCCATGTTAACTGCGGGTGTTGCTTCTTCTTCCGCTGTCCCATCTTTATTACTAAAAAACTTCACAAAGATATTGAGCATTGGTTAAACCCGGGCACCGGGCTTTCTTCTACTTCCACACAAGCTGCCTTGCTCTTCACTTTTTCTGATTATCCTTTTACCGGCCACCATTCGGGATAACCGATGCGTTTAAAACACTCATCTTTTTTATGCCCGTCTCTACCACATAAAGTACAATGCTCCACTTGTTCCCCTACACCTCGTTTTCCATCCCTGAGCTTAGGGCGATTTAGTGACTGACCTTGATCACGCTTACTAGGCACATGCGCTTGAAAAGCTGCTGGCTCATGAACTAATCTCTTGCCTCCCGATATAGCTCTCTGTTGTTCGTCATCCTTCATTAATTGAAAGGCACTCATGAGAGAGGGTATTGGCTGCATAGCCAATATTTGGGTTCGAATGGTTTCGAATTCAGCATCCACAAACCCAAGAAGAAATTCGTACAACCTTTCCTTATCTCTTAGATCTGTGAGTTGCTTCCCTACCTCACATGTACAACCGTTGCATTCACATTTAGGAACCGAAAACACTGATTGTATTTCATCCCATATTACTCGAAGCTTGGAAAAGTATGCTTAGACAGAGGTACCTTCTTGCTTTGTGGTGGATAGTGATTGTTTTAATTCGTACGCCCTAGGCGCACTCGCCTTCCCGAATCGTTCCTTCATATCAGTCCACATGCCTTGGGCTGTAGCAGCGTATTTTACGCTCGTCCTTATTTCTTTCTCCATAGCCATGTTCAACCAACCCTTAATCATGGCATCGCATCTCAGCCATGCCATTAAATTAGGTGAGCCTTGGTCTGGTTTCTTTATCGTCCCGTCCACAAAGCCAGTCTTGTTTTTGGCAAACAAGAAGTTAAGCATTTCTTGGGCCTAATCCGTATAGTTTCCATCAGTCAACCCGTCATTCACGTGCATCTGTCTTGGATAGTCTGAGGGATGTAGGTAATATGGAGATGCATGGTCTAAGTCTCCTTCGTAACCCTTCCCGGCTTTGTCTTCTTTACCACCTGCCATGGCGAATTAAAATTCTTCTTTATATTTTCTTTTTATTTGACTGTGAGGATCTTTACTACTCTGATGCCATAACAAAGTGTTATTGAAGAAACGTGGATCTACTCACTGGTAGCAGATCTACTTTCCTCGGGTTTTGATTGTACTATTTCACCGATGGTTCTTCTGGATCTGTGTTCTTCCACCTACAAAATGAACAGCGCCGTTAACTTACCCCTCAAAAAGGGACAGAGGGGTCCTCTTTGGGGTAACCCTCCGGTGTGAGAATAAGTATATGTAGGAGAAGATAATAATCTGAGAGTAAGGGAATTTGGAGAGTATTGCTTAATAGCTGAATACTGTATGTTACTCTGTATGATTATGTGATTGTGTTTCTGTGTATCTTTCCTTGTGGAGTTGATGCTGTATTTATAGTGCTAGGGTTTCCACTGATTGAGCTGGGACAAATTAGGGTTTTGTTGGCCTCCTCCAATCGATTTGCGCCACGTGTCCTTGGAGACACCTGGTGCTTTTTCATTGGTTATAATCACGTGGTAACCCATGAGTCATGCTGAGCTGTCCACCTTTCATTTAGCAGCTGTCAACATCAGCATATCCTTATTCCTTAAAAAGATGCCTTCTGGAAGGTTGTCTGACGTACACAATCAAGGTTGCCCTAATCCTGATTTGGATAAGGACGAGGTTGATTATGTGCATGTGTGATATGCGCCCATCCTGAGGATGCGCGAGGTCTTCTCTTTATTCTCACGCGCAGATATTTCATGCGCAGATGTGATACGCACAAGCATGTAATACGCGTCACGCGCGGATGCCCCACGCGCAGCTGCGCCATGCGCAACTGTGATATGGGTGGGCATGTATGATGCGCGAGCATGCGATATGCGCCGCGCGCGGATGCGCCACGCACGATGTGATATGCATAAGCATATATGATGCGTGAGCATGTGATACGCGCGAGCATATGTGATGCATGAGCATATGTGATGTGTGAGCATATGTGATGCTTGAGCATATGTGATATGTGCAAGCATGTGATGCTTGAGCATATGCGATATGCGCTGTGCGCATAAGTTTTGGCTTTGTGCCTTGATAATATCTTTGATTTCTAATGTCTAGTATATATCTTGTGGTTTGACCCGCCCCGCTCGATGTTGAGGCGGGTACATACCTCTTCAAGCCCCCCCAGTCTAATGTGTGTCTTATCTCGCGCGAGCGCGGTAAGATAGATATTAGACTTACTGATTTGGTCTTTTAATGGGGTTTTGTCGTTTTCTTGGTTGTTTCCATCGTTGCGCGAAGTTCTATCCATTTGGTTGAAACGAAGGGTCCAAACACGTGGTTGGTTGGTGGTGACGTGCGCCGGAAACGTGTCAGACGTTTCGTGTGCTCGAGGTGCTACAGTTGCCTTTCATGTCCCCTCGCACAGCTGTCTGGAACACGTGTCGCGCTCGCATTGGTTTGCACCTGCGAGTGGGGGCGCGTCTCTGCTCCGTGGCTGTTCCGTTACGTTTTCATGTCCCCTCAAACAATGTCAAGGACACGTGCCGCGGCCACGTTGGCTTACAGCTGCGAGTGGGGGCGCGTGAAATCCGATCAGTTGCCAAATTTCTCTCCCCTGGGCCTATAAAAGCAGGCCCTTAGGAAAAATTTTTATCTTCATCTTCATTGTTGTGTACTCCAAAGCTTCTATCTTTCCGATTTTCTGGTTATTGCTTCCAGATACCCTGTTATCTGTTGCTGTTGTTATTGTATGTCTGATAGCTCAGACTCCTCTAACCCCTCAATCACCTCTATTGCCTCTCGAAGACGCCGTGTGAAATCTGTGGTGATGTCGACATTGAAGCAAAAGGGCAAGGGGAAGAGGGTTGTTGAGACCACATCGGAGGAAGTAGGGAGGACCAAGGCCACGAAAAGGTGGAATGAAATCCCCTGCAAATTGAGGCAGGCCGATCTCGACAGCCTCATCTCGTCACAGGGTTTTCTCCCTGTGTTTGGCTGCATGTTGCCTGTGGCCGGGCAAACGGCGGCGGACCCGCCTCCCGGCTATATTTCACTGTACACCCATTTTTTCACCCACTGCAACCTTCGTCTTCCGATGACAAGGTTTGTAGGCGCGGTGTTACGGTTTTTCGGGATTCATATATCCCAAGTCCATCCGTTTGGACTTGTGCGCATGACTCATTTCGAGTTCATGTGCAAATCACAGCGCGAGGAGCCCACCCCTCGGCGCTTTCAATTTTTTTACAAGCCCAAGATCCAAGATTCTTGGATCTCCTTTATTCCTCGCAGTCAGAAGGTTAAGTGCAGCACCGTGTCATTCAAGAGCCTTCATGACTGGTCTGAGAGGTTCTTCTACATCAGGGCTGGTGTAATCCCCATCCGCATGACGATGCGCGCGATCGATTCTGCGCCCGCGGATGCGGATGTTATTAAGAACCCAACCGGCGCCTGGGTTAAGAAACTGACCGCCGAACCATCCCCCGCCAAGAAAATTCGCGAGGAGGCGCTGGTGGGGGTCGGCATGAGTAAGCTGTGGGCCGACAGCGCGGCGGAGCCTGTCATCCAAGTGGACGGCTTGCGTAAGTTATCGCATTGCTTTATTTCCGCGCTAATAGAATTTGCCTTTGCTGATATTATTTGTCTTGTTTTTGCGCAGTAACCAAGGAGTTTTTCCACGCCGCATACGACGATCAAGTGGAGGGTGGCTCGTCCCGCTGGGCGCTGGGGAGGTGGGCTTCCCAGATCGCTTCGATGACATGTTCATCCCTGTGGATCTGGAATTTGACTTTGATGGCGACGCGCCTGGTAAGCCTTCGCACTTATGCTTATTCCTTTAGAATACCAAAGTTTATTAACAGTTCTGTTGGTTGTATTTGCAGATGCGCTCGAAAACTACGAGCTGGAGCTCGCGGAAGAGGAGGAGGAGGAAGAGGAGGCGCCCCTACTAAAGCGCAAAGCTAAGGGGAAATCTGGCGCAGGGGGCAGTAAGAAACAGAAGAAAGATGACACCCCTGTCGCTCATCCCCATGCTCAAACGAAGGGACCTGAGGAAACCCAGGTGTTTACCACCAAGGTTTCTTTAGCTTCCCTGCCTGTGAAAGTGGGCAGACCTCCTGTCCACTTGAGGTATGGTGGCGTGACCTCCTCCCTTCGCGCGGCTGAAGAGAGAAGCAGTGCCGCGCCTGCGACAGGTATACTTTGCTTACCCATAATGGTTTAATGAGGGCGATCCTGATTGAATTATTATTAAATCTTTTCGCATTTGAATGTTTGCAGGACCGGCGACGGTAGCTGATCAGCCGCAGGCGCAACAAGGTGCTGAGGCTGCGCCGGGGGCTGCTTCGAAGTCCCCTGTTCTACCCTCAGAAAAGGGTAGAATGAACTTTATGGCGATGTTCGCCGCGCGAACAGAATTGCGCCAAGGTATGTTTTGCGCATTTGTCTTCTGAATTTTTTGTTTTGATCAAGTCATAAACCATTTTTTGTTGTTGATTTGTTCATAGGAGTTGTAGCTGGCGTACAAGCTGCTGGTGACACTCCTGGCGCCGTTGCCGGCGCCGCTGGTTCTGCTCCTGCTCCTGCTAGTGCTGAGTCTCCCCTTATTGGGATTACAAAGGAGCAGGAAGCCGTATTGCGCGCCGAACTGGCGGCGTCGAGACCTCCCTCGCCTCCTCCTACGCGCAGCCCTCTCCGCGAGACTGGTTTGGAGCCCTCCAGCTCGCAGGAGAAGAGGCCGATTGAAGAAGATGAGGAGGATGAGGGAGCTCAAGCTGAAGACTCCTTCGGAGTCCGTGCCAGCCCTGCGATGCCACAAGACTTCGCAGCACAGACTTCTGGTGAGGCTGGCGCTGACTTTTCTGCTTCATCCCCGCAGGTATGTTTTAATTTGTTGCTCCGCTGCGCGTACTTCCATATAAGTATGTTTTTATGACTTAGAACATTTCTTGTGTTTTGCAGGAAGGTGACCACGTTTACCGCCCGAGATGGAATATTAACGAAGACAGTTCCTTCCAATCCATGGGTGTATGCGAGGACTTTTGGGCTCATGCCGTGCCTCCTACTGAAAGGAGGTATCAGGAGGGGCGCACCCACCCGCGCTGACTTGCTCAACGATCACATTTTCGCTGGGTCGGCTTTCTTTGCTGCCTCCCAAGAGCTTCATCGTGATTATATTAAAGTACGCGATGCTCTTGTGGAAGCCCAGCAAGAGGCTAAGGTGGCTGCCTGGAACCTTTCTGATGCTCGCGCACGAGCTGAGAAACTCCAGGCGGAGCTCAGCGAAAACCGAGCAAGTGCCAACACCGCCTTTATTAAGCGCGGGCATGAGCTCCAAGCTGCGCGGGAGAAGCAGCAGGTGGCGGAGGCCGAAGTTGCCAAGTACGCGCGGAGAGTGCGTGACTTGGAACTGGAGGCGGAGGCGCGTGACCAAGCTATCGTCCAGAGTATCACTGAGAAATCATCACTGGAGAGTGAGGTTGCGCGCCTGAAGAAGGAGTTGGCGGCCGCGCAGGCCGATAGAGATGAGGCCTTGGCGACGGCAGCGTCTAGCCAGGAAGCACTTGATGCTGCGCAGGCGGAGAAAGAAAAAATTTTGGCAGCAGCAGCGTCTGATAAAGAGGAGCTAAAAAAGACCAAGGAAACTGTTGAGTTATTAAACTCCCAGGTTCCTGCCCTCGAGACGTCTGTTGCTGGCCTCGCGCAGGATCGCCAATGGCTGGTGTCACAGGGCATGACTCGTTGCGCTTTGGCGATGAAATATTCTGGCGAGTTTCAGGCCCTCGTGATGGACTGCAATGCTGCCGAGCGCTTGGTGGGTCGAGCTGAAGGGTTTACGGATGGCTATGAATATGGCATGTTGAAGAAGAACCCATCCGAGTACCCTTACAAGAGCGACGCGGCCTGCGCGGACATGGCCGCGGTGGGGGAGAAGTATATGAATACTCCCATCCCCATCCTTGTGCAGGTACGTTGACCTTAATGAGTTTTTCTTGATTAATTTTCCAAGTGTTTTGTACTCAATACTTTTCTAATGATTTGCAGATAGCTGCGCTTGCTGACCAGCCCAACCTCGGCGCGCTAAAGAAGTTGCTCGATGAATGCGAGAGGGCTGGTGGCGATGATGGTGGCGCGGGGGATGTTGCCCCTGCCAGCGGCTCTGGCGCGGCGAAAGAATCTGCTCCTGACACCGTCGTGATAGAAGACTCCATTGAGGAGGAAGAACTTGACTATGGTCAGTTTGGAGATGAGGAGCGGGCCGCGCCAGATGCTGCGGGAGATGATGAGGGTGATGAAGTGGCTGACGTCGACGTGGAGACTTGAGAAGCCCTTCATCTTTCTAATTTTTATTTTTTTTGTTTTTTGTTATACTTGTAATTTGTAACTCATCACACTTGTAAATTTCAATGCTATGGAATGAAATTTGTTTTCCCTTTTTCACATCTTGCGCATTTCCATTCATCTCTTCATGTTTGCTTGTATAGATATAAGATATGCTTGCACGTTAAAATAAGAACAAGGTTGTAAGGAAATTATTTACTTAACCATAGTCCTATTTTGTAAGTGGTTTCGCAGTATCTTGTTTATGCTGACACGCGCGATGACTTTTCACTATTCCTTTTTTGCGCGTCGTTGTCGCGCGTTTTTTATATGGAATTATGATTTTTAGCCATTACATGTCAGCATGTGTTACTCAGATATCCACTATGATTCCGCGCGCGACCTCGACCTGAGACCTTAACAACTATGATTTGGCATGTTCTTTGCCTTAGTTGTGTTTAGGGATTTTTATGATCAGGCTGCGCGGGATGTAAGATGGATGTTTGTGAGTGTTTTGAGCTAAGGCTCTTTGTTTTGGGCTAAGGCCCTGACGTTTTTAGAGTTAAGACTCGTTAACGTGTTTGAGCTAAGGCTCGTAGGTTTGGGCTAAGGCCCTGACGTTTTAGAGTTAAGACTCGTTAACGCGTTTGAGCTAAGGCTCGCGCATGTATGTTTTACTTCGTTTTATTTTGTTTTGAAGTCAATATAGTGTTGTCATATTGCTCCAAATTAATAAAGGAAGTGTGAAACATGTATGCAAAGGTAATAGAACAAATATTGAAAGATAGCGCGAATCATCATTCATGATGGCTTAAAAGCCTTGATTACATATTTGAATTTTTACATGAAGCATTTTCTAAGCTGTGCTGCGTTCCACGCGCGCGGTATCTTTTTTCCATTCAAATCTTTTAAAGTGTACGCGCCTTTCCCCAATTCTTCTGAGATTTGATAAGGTCCTTCCCAATTGGGGGACATTTTTCCTGGGGGTATTGCGCGGCTAGCTTCATTGTTTCGAAGGACAAAATCATTCTTCTTGAAGTGGCATTCTTTAACGCGCTGATTATAATATTTTTCCAGCTTTTTCTTGTATTTGGCCTCATTGATGATAGCCGCTTCTCTGCGCCCTTCAAGCAAGTTGAGGTCCAATCTTCTTTCGCGCTCGTTATCAGTCTTGCTCATCATGAGTACCCTATGGGATGGGCATCCAATTTCTGCTGGGATCATAGCCTCTGTCCCATAGGTTAGGCTGAACGGGGATTCGCCATTGCTAGTTTTGCTTAATGTCCTGTGCGCCCACAGGACATTAGGTAACTCTTCGACCCAAGAATGGGATTCTCCCTCCAACCTTTTCTTCAGCCCATTTAACAAACTTTGATTCGCGCGCTCCACTTGGCCATTCCCCTGAGGGTGGTAGACCGAAGTGAAGATTTGGTTGATGTGCAATTCTTTGAGCCAGCTGGATATCTTCCTGTCAGTGAATTGTTTGCCATTGTCGCTCACAATTTCCATAGGAAGGCCAAAACGGCAAATGATGTGGCTCCAGATAAATTGCTTCATCGCCTCAGCTGTGATTTTTGCTAGTGGCTTGGCCTCAACCCATTTTGTGAAATAGTCTACCGCCACTACCAAAAATTTCACTCGCCCTTGCGCTTGCGGCAGGGGCCCCACAATATCAATGGCCCATTTGTGGAAAGGCCATGCGGAGGTCACTGGAATCAAGTTGTTCTTTGGCCGCATGGTGTTTGGCGCGTAGCTCTGACATGCCTTGCATTTTTTGATTTCTTTTAGCGCATCCAAGTACATGCCTGGCCAATAGTAGCCTGAGCTCATTGCCTTGGCAACCACCATGCGCGGGCCAGCGTGTATTCCGCAGATTCCTTCGTGAATCTCCCTAATCACATAGCTTGCTTCTTCAGCATCCAGGCATTTCATGAGCGGTCCAAGATAAGAGCGTCGATATAATGTACCATCAAGTAGTTCATAGTTCTGCGCCTTGTGTCTTATCTTTCTCGCCTGTGCGCGATCGTCCGGTAACTTCCCCTCCTTCAAGAATTCCATTATTGGAGTTATCCAGGATGAAGGGGTTGTATGAATTACAAGGACAGATTGCGTTTGCACTGACGGGTTGCTCATCACTTCCACCCTGACATCTTTGCCAAAGTGATCAAAATTAGTTGATGCCATCTTACTCAACGCGTCAGCGGACTTGTTTTCGCTGCGCGAGATGTGTATGATTTTGAAGAAGTTAAACTGCTCAACGAGCTTTTTTACCTGCTCTAGATATAGAGGCATGGTGTTCTCCTTGGCATCATAAAGGCCATTGACCTGTGCAGCTACCAAGTAAGAATCAACATGGGCCTCTAGCATTTTAACTCCAAACTTGCGCGCAATGCGCAGACCAGCCAGCAGGGCTTCATACTCAGCCTCATTGTTGGTACTCTTGAAGTCCAACCTAATAGCATAAGTATATTCATGATTATCAGGGTCCACCAGTTTGAGGCCTGCGCCGGACCCTTCGCTGTTGGAGGCTCCATCAGTGAATAGCCTCCAAACATCTTCTTCATCATTTTCTCGCGGAGGGTCTACCTCGCGCTGAGCTTCTTCAATCTTTCCCTCTGGGATTTCCGTGATGAAATCCGCTAAAACTTGACCCTTTATTGCTGGACGGGGCTTATAGGTGATCGTGTGTTCACCTAATTCCAGCGCCCACTTTGTCAGCCTTCCGGAGAGCGCGGGGCGTGGCAAGACTTGCTGGATGTTGTAACCTGTCAGAACTTCAATAGGATGACCATTGAAGTATCTATGAAGCTTGCGCGACGCGTGTGTTAGTGACAAAACTAACTTTTCCATGATGGAATAGCGCGTCTCAGGGTCTGTCAGCACCCGACTCACATAGTATATTGGCGTTTGGATCCCCTTGCGATCCACCAATAATACTGCGCCGATGGCGCGGTCTCCAGCTGACAAGTACAATGTAAGGGTTTCGCCAGGAAGTGGAGCTGTGAGCGCGGGCAGCTTTATGAGACATTCTTTTATCTCAATGAAAGCTTGCTCAGCCTCAGGCGTCCACTTGAATTGGCTCTTCTTCAAGCAGTTCCTCAAAGTGTTAACGAATGGAGTAGATTTGCTGGCGTGGTTCGCTAGGAACCTGTTGATTGACACCAATCTACCATTCAGCTTCTGAACCTCTTTCATGGTGGATGGTGAAGGCATGTCAAGGATGGCTTCCACCTTTTCAGGGTTCACCTTGAAACCATCCTTAGTGACCATTACACCAAGAAATTTCCCCTCTTCCGCGCCGAAAGTACATTTGCTCGGGTTGAGCTTCATGTTAACTTCCGTTAGGCGCTGAAGAGTTTCCTCGATGTCTTTGAGCATTTGTCTCTCCTCCCTGCTCTTGATCACCAAATCATCAACGTAGACTTCTAGATTTCTTCCGATTTGTTCACTGAAAACCGAATCCATAAGTCTCTGATAGGTGGCGCCCGCATTCTTTAAACCAAAGGGCATTTTTGTGTAACAAAAAACACCCTTGTCGGTTCTGAAGGCAGTCTTGTCTTCGTCTTGTGGTGCCATTTGAATCTGGTGATAGCCTTTGTAGGCATCCAGGAAACATTTGAGCTTGAATGGCGCCACGGAGTCCACCTTTGCGTCGATGTTTGGGAGGGGGTAACAGTCTTTCGGACATGCTTTGTTGAGGTCCTTGAAGTCAATACACATCCTCCATGACCCGTTACTTTTCTTTACCATCACAGGATTGGCTACCCACGTCTGGTATCGGATCGGGCGGATGATGTTTGCGCGCAACAGGTCCTCAACTTGCTCATTCATGGCCTTCGCCTTTTCATCCCCCATGATTCTCTTTTTCTGAGCAATTGGCTCCACCGACTTGAACGTGTTAAGAGAATGTTGCGCCAAGTCTCGCGGGACCCCAGTCATATCGGAGTGTTGCCACGCGAAGACCGACGTGTATTTTGTGAGCAACCTTTTCATTCTCAATCTCGTTTCGTCTGAAATGGTAGCGCCAATTGTGACCGTTTGCTCTGGGAATTTTGGGTTTAAAATCCACTTCTCTGGCGCATTGTCCGCCATTGGAAGTTTCATTCTCCCTTCCCGCGGCGTACTTGTCACTGCGCACAAATGATCGCGGTAAACAAATGTTACGCCTGTTGGTGTAGGGAACCCCAATGCGCCGTGCGCTGGCGACGGTATAGCATTAAATTGGGCAATCGTTCCCCTACCCAGGATCATAATGTGGCATGACGTGGTGGGCAAGACCAAGAAGTTGACAACTTCGGCTCGCTTGTGCTCATCATCCCCCATAGTTAGTTCAAACTGAATTTGACCTAGGGGATGGATGATTTCATTTGAAACACCACAGATTGGTGCGTTCACAATTTCGAGCCGCGCTTGGTCCGCCGGGTCTAACTTTCTGAAACATTGCTCATACATAATGTCAGATTCGCTTCCAGTGTCCACCAGGACTTTTGACACTTCGTAATGAGCAATGTGTGTGGTGATGACGAGAGGACTGCTGATTGAAGGGCCTCCCCTGATTCTTGGGAAGATGACTTGCTGCTCGCGCCAATCTCCGTGGATTTGCGCGCTTCTCTTTTTTGACGTCTGCCCTTGTCGTCCCCCCTCAGCCACACAGATTCTTTTGTATTTCTTGCTGGCAGAGGCTCCTTCCGGTTGCTCATCTTCTATTCTTGGGTTTTTCACCAAGTGAGCCAGCCTGCCTGATTTTACATCCTTCTCGATCGCATCCTTTAAATGATGGCATGCGTCGGTGTTGTGGCCCGGGGACCTGTGAAATTCACAATATTTGCCACTGTTTTGCGGTCCCTTGTAGTGTAGTTGCTTGGGGGGCTTGAATTGGACATTCTCAGTACTTAACACCTGTGAAGGTGTTTTAGTGAGGGGAGTCCATATTCTTGGCAGAGGTCTGCTAGGATCTCTGCCGCCCTCCTTCTTATCACCCTTCCCGCGATTACGAACATCTTTTTGGGGCTGGGGTGAGCTTGGTTGCGTTTGCTTTTCTGCGGAAGAAAAACTTGTTGGTTGCAACCTGGACCATACAGAGTTCTGTTTGGCCCTCTTCTCTTTGCTGCGCGGTGATTCAGCCTGATGCGCTCTTTCTCTTGCCCTATCTTGGGCAATCTGTTTTTCATTTCTCGCGAAGACTCGCGATGCTTCCATTAGTTTTGCCCAAGTGGTGGGCATACCATCTCTACTTACGAGAGCTCGGCGGAGTTGATCACTGCGCGCGCCTTGTATAAAAGCCACGCGCAGGAGTTGCTCAGTTATACCCCCGATTGCCAGAGACTCCTGATTGAAACGAGTGATGTAGTCCTCAATCGTTTCATCGTTCCTGCGCACGCAGTGCATGATGTCATCAGGATCGCGCGTGTGTCTGCGCTGCTGTACGAAGTGGGCTTGGAACTTTTCCAATAGTTCCTCGAACCCATCAATTTGCCCAGTCGGCAAGCTCTCGAACCAGACACGCGCCGCGCCCATAAGGCAGCGGGCAAACATGTGACACCATGTTGGCATCGTCCAGCTCTCTAGGTTTCCCGTGTTATAGAAACCTTGCAAAAAGTCATCTGGATCTGTTGTGCCATCATATTTGCCCAGACCACTTGGCATCTTGGTCTTGTGCTGGACGGGGGCCTTAGCGATGCGCTCAGTAAATTTTGAGTGCTTCACTAAGATGGCCGGCCTGTACGGCGTGGTTACGTCCACTTGCCCCCTCACTGGCGGGCTGTACGGCATGTGCAGATCCAGATCTGCTCTGGCTCCAGGCGCCATGTTCACAGGCGCGCGGAGTTGTGAGCCTCCTGCATGAGTATCTCGCGTCTTCCTCATGCTATGCACTTCTTCATCACTGAACTCAGTGTGTGCAGTGTGAACAGAATGTCCGTCTTCCGGCGCGCGCGGCCTTTTTGTAGTCTGCTTATCAAACGCTTGCCTTTGTGTTTGGTCGGCTAGCTTTTTCTGTTTGACCATTTCATTGTACTTTTCCATTAGACGCCGCTGCTCATTTATGAGCCATTCATTCGGATCATTTGTTTCTTCTTCTGGACCCATTGGTCCTTTCAGTTTCGCGCCGGCAAGATTTTGTAACGTGAGATCGTCTGGAGGAGTTTCAGTCTGGCCGTGAGGGGTTGTGATGAAGGGACGGTTACTGGTGGTGCGCGTAGAATCACGCGGCACCCTCAGAAACTGCTGTCCCTCATTGACACCCTCACGTTCAATATCCTCCAGAGCTTGATCAGTGTTACGAACGCCAGAAACCATGGTGATTGATTTTTTTTTTATGTAGATCTGATGAGATCTGATTGCCGTTTGTAACAGTGGATGGCGCCAATGAAGAAACGTGGATCTACTCACTGGTAGCAGATCTACTTTCCTCGGGTTTTGATTGTACTATTTCACCGATGGTTCTTCTGGATCTGTGTTCTTCCACCTACAAAATGAACAGCGCCGTTAACTTACCCCTCAGAAAGGGACAGAGGGGTCCTCTTTGGGGTAACCCTCCGGCGTGAGAATAAGTATATGTAGGAGAAGATAATAATGTGAGAGTAAGGGAATTTGGAGAGTATTGCTTAATAGCTGAATACTGTATGTTACTCTGTATGATTATGTGATTGTGTTTCTGTGTATCTTTCCTTGTGGAGTTGATGTTGTATTTATAGTGCTAGGGTTTCCACTGATTGAGCTGGGACCAAATTAGGGTTTTGTTGGCCTCCTCCAATCGATTTGCGCCACGTGTCCTTGGAGACACCTGGTGCTTTTTCATTGGTTATAATCACGTGGTAACCCATGAGTCATGCTGAGCTGTCCACCTTTCATTTAGCAGCTGTCAACATCAGCATATCCTTATTCCTTAAAAAGATGCCTTCTGGAAGGTTGTCTGACGTGCACAATCAAGGTTGCCCTAATCCTGATTTGGATAAGGACGAGGTTGATTATGTGCATGTGTGATATGCGCCCATCCTGAGGATGCGCGAGGTCTTCTCTTTATTCTCACGCGCAGATATTTCATGCGCAGATGTGATACGCACAAGCATGTAATACGCGTCACGCGCGGATGCCCCACGCGCAGCTGCGCCATGCGCAACTGTGATATGGGTGGGCATGTATGATGCGCGAGCATGTGATATGCGCCGCGCGCGGATGCGCCACGCACGATGTGATATGCATAAGCATATATGATGCGTGAGCATGTGATACGCGCGAGCATATGTGATGCATGAGCATATGTGATGTGTGAGCATATGTGATGCTTGAGCATATGTGATATGTGCAAGCATTTGATGCTTGAGCATATGCGATATGCGCTGTGCGCATAAGTTTTGGCTTTGTGCCTTGATAATATCTTTGATTTCTAATGTCTTGTATATATCTTGTGGTTTGACCCGCCCCGCTCGATGTTGAGGCGGGTACATACCTCTTCAGTTATGTAAAAGATTGTATTGATAATAATCAATACACAGTTTACAATGAGGGAGAAATATCCCTATATACACAGTAGTTTGGAAATCAAGCCAAGAATCATGCTATACATATGGAAACCAAATAAAAGGAATATAAATGATATTAAAAGGATTTGACTAAGAAGCAATAATCACGGAGAGAATAATATACTTCTATAGCAACAACCAGACTAGGCTTAAGGAGAGCTGTGAGTTTAAAAGAAAAGCTTTATAGAACTTTGAATTTTGAAAATGAATTATTGGATTATAAGCAAAAGTATGATTATTTCTGAATCTTAATAGATATCGATTATGCTGCGAAAACAGAGATGCTTGGAGCGGAGCTTGATGAAGCATGAAAAAATACTAGAAAGGTTAGCATGAAAAAAAAATGTTGCATTCATCACACAATCATACTAGAGTTTTGACTTTTAGGGGTCAAACATCCATGTGTTTTCTCACGCATGGGTGTAACGAGCAAACTCGCTAAAAGCTCAAGTTCAGCAAAGCTTAAACGGGGTCAAACTAAATAAGCTTGTAATGCAATTTTTCAGTCCTTAAACTGAAAAACAAAACAAAACCTGTCATTCGGTTCGGGTTTGTGACGGTAACCGAATTATTATTTGGTTATTCGACTTGATTGTCGATTATACAATTTGATAAATTTGCTTTAAACAATTCTTTTTCTTGTTTTGGGGTTTGGTTACAACATAATAATAATATAAAAACCGAATAAACTAATAACAGAACTGATGGACACTCTATTATGAGTTTGTTTCAAGAGTGAGTGATTAAGGTGACTATTATTAAGTTAAGTGAAGCAGATTTTTATTGGTTAGTTTTTTTGGGTTTAATTATTAGTGTGATCGAATATAATTCAGTAACGGGATCAAATTTAACCTGGTAACCAAATTTTTATTCCATCAACAGGTTGATGTGATATTATTTGTATAATGAACTGCAATTCATACGTGAATGTTGTTGTTCCGACAGTTGATTGCAGATCTTCTATACAAATTTAAATTGCATATCAAAACTATTGTAAATCACTTTCACACTATGTTTCCGAGTTTCATTTAAAGAGAGAAAAGAAATGAAAAGAAAGAAAAAAGAAAGGAAAAAAATGATATTATTTGGTGTTCCCTAGTTGAATGGAAAGGAAAGAAAAATATATATCTCATGTGTTCCCTAGTTGAGAGAAAAATAAAAGAAATTTAAATTTTTACCATTATACCCTTTAGGTAAATTATAATAAAAAAACGAATTACTTCTCATTCTCCAATAATCGTTTCTCTACCTATGGTTAGGGGTGCTAACGGTTCAATTTGAAATCGTGAAACCGTTACCATAAATTTAAATACATTTTATATTTAAAATATATTATGCTATTCATACTTAAATATAATATTTAATTAAAATAAATGTTGCACTAGATTCATGCTCCTTTCAATTGATCACATTAAAACTTACTGTACCTTTTATCTTCTCTAACATATGATACATTCATCCTAGTTATAAACTGTAGAAACACATTAAGTGTTTCCAAATTCATGATTACAGCTCTTTGTGTAACAAATTAATGCAATAATATTTGACGCTAAATAAACAGATAAGCATAAGAAAAATGTGTTTATCTAAACATTTTAAGTTAGTTGTCAGAGCTTTAAGTATTCAAACAACCGATTCGAACTCGTATACTTTAAGAACTGGCAAAACGGGCAAAAAAAGACAAAACGTGTTTTTGTCAAAAACGAGTCTCAACGGGTCCATTCAGGTTGATCCGCAAACTAGGGGTGTTCATGGTTAGGTTTTGACGGTTGTTAGGTCAACCCGTGCGTCAAACCGTTAGTCACGGTTTTTGATCATCGAGCCAAAACCGAACCGTTGAAAACTAAAACCGAACCAAACCAAACCGTTATTAACGGTTTGGTTTCACGATTTGAACTTATTAAGCCTTACTAAAAATTGCAAAGTTTATAAAATGAAAAGGTTAGTACCTGATAAACTGAATTTGGTAATAACAAAATGTGTTTGCATATGTAAATAAAAAACAAAAATATATCAAATCTTAAATATAGTTAAATATTCAACAGTAAAAAATGTAAATAAAAAACAAAATTATCAAATCTTATGGTTTAGTCCTGTTTCATACAACCGGTTTCTTATATAAACTTGATATAAACCGTAAACAAACTGTTCGCTACGGTTTAGATATTTTGAACCCGATGGCCCGCAAAGTTAAAGAAAAGACCGACCGTAAAACCTACCTGACAGCCGGTTTGGAAGGTTTCACGGTTTGAAACCAAACCATGAACACCCGTTTTTTAAACACACGTTTTGTCCACTGGGTTTTAAATTTTAATAATTAATGCATAATTATTAGTTTATAACTACTAAATTATGAGTTTCAAGTTTAGTTTGACCCAAGTCAACCTACGGGCGAAAATTACCAGCATGTGCTTAACTGCTTGTTAACTGGAATTACAGTTGACTTCAAAGTTAAAGAAGTTACCATTCGAGTTACTCTTTAAAGCTCGAGCTCGGATCGTTTTGACTTAAACGAGGTAGAACTTGAGTTCGGCCGATTCGAGTTACTCTTTTAAAACTTGAGTTCGGCTCATGAGTTGTTTTTTCGAGCTCGGGCTCGGCTCGTTTATTCATAATTAATCAATTAATATAAGTTTTTATACACTTTAAAAAAAATTGTAACTGATTTGATCAATAGAAAGTAATTATATGCAACAAATTAAGATTTAAAGTTGTTTTGGTGCATAACATTATTATCAGTTGCCTCAAAATTCTTTTAGCAAGCTTAATTAACTCCACACAAGAGAAACCATTACTAACTCGACTGCTACAATCGAATAACATGTAAAAATCAAAACAAAATGTTATAAAGCAAATAATAATACCTAATTAGGGAAGGGTTGCTAGGGGTGTTGAGAAGAAGACATGGTGATAGAAGCTTAGGTTTAGAAACATGAAACAAACTTATGACCTGATACAAAAAGATGAGGACAAGATGGTAATTTTAAGTTTGATTATTTTCCTTTTTCTTGTTAAATGAGACTCTGGAACTACTGGGCCTCAAAGTTTGTTACTTAAACACATACTTCCGAAAAACCCAAAGAAATTTGAGATTTAATTTTGTTTGTGGTGGTTAGAATTACCATTTAGTTTGGATGATTTGCTTCGTGGATTTGCAAGCAAGTACCCATTTTGTTATTGAAACAACACAAACAAAATAAGAGATTAGATCCGGGCTATAATCCGACTATACACGACTACACCGATCAAAAGATCAACATTCAAATGTATCTTGATGTTCGTTTCTTGAATTTCTGTTATTGAAACAACACAAACAGAATAATAAATGAGATCCAGGCTATGAACCGGCGATACACGGCTACACCCATCAAAAGGTCAAAATTAAAATGTATCTTGATGTTAGTTTCTCAAGTTTATGATTTTTGTTACTCTTTAAAAATATTTGTTTAGAGAACATGGTGTTTGAATATATAAAGTTGTTTCTTGTATCTTTATATTGTTTCTATCAATGTTTTAAACCGCAAAACGTGCCTACTTGTCCTCACCATGCCTGTTGAAAACCCTGACCGACCGACGTACTATTCTTAAGGGTTTGAAACATGATGCTCTATAAGTTATGTTTATTTATAAAATCCTTTAGTGGATTATCAATGTATAAAGCATTTATACGAGTACAATAGAAAAACTCGCTGCAAGTATTGTAACATCGTGAAAATTTCGGGTTTAAAATACCAGGTTCCAAAAGATGAAGAACCAAAAGTGAAAAATTCTGATTTGTTGTCCTATAGCGATACGCGACGGGACAAGGGACAAGCCCATCATGTATCACGAAGGGCTTGGTCATATATTCAAAAAGACTGGCCAATGACGATACGCGATCGCCAAAGGACCAACGTCATCGCGTATCGCGATGACATGGTCGACATGTATGACACGTGTGGCCATGTGTCACACGGTGGCATGATGTGTTTCCACATATTACCACGTGGCACTGCATCCGCCACGTGGCACCACGTAGCAGATCTCGAGGGTGACCAGGCCTACGTCGCGATATGCGACGGCTAGCTAAAGGGCCATCGCGTATCGCGATGGCCCCCTTGTTTGCCTATAAATAGCAAACTACGGGTTTGTTCATTCTCACACCCAAAATTTCATACTCAACTCTCTCTCTAACATCTCTCTAAATCTTGGAAAGTATACCCACGATTACCTCAAGTTCGTGCCCTCAATTCCTCGATATTCGTATCACATACCACCGACATTCCGACAAAGAAGTTGTTGCCATCCCGACACCCCGACGACCCGCCTCGTGAAGCGTGCCGATGTCGGAAGAAGTGTTGGTGCCTCGTTTTGCGTGCAATGAAAAAGATGTTGATAAGAAAGGCGTGATCAAGAAGATAAAGATGACGAAGCGACGTTGAAGTGCTGCTCGATTGTGTAGGGTTTTTATAAGCCGATCAAGGTAGGCATAATGCCCAAATAAAATAACAATAAAATATTGAAAAGGCTTAAAACCCAAAGTCGAGGAAATACTCGATACCTCGATAAAATAAAAGAAATATAACAAAGAATAGAAAGAAATACGAATATGACATATTGTGATTATTATTCTTTGTTATAAGTATTATTTAACTTTAATATGATTATTCTTAGATAATAATGAAAAGAAAAGAATACGTTTCTTAGAGAAGAAGAAACATAGGGTTTAAATGAAAATAAGATTTAACTAAAGGTTATTCTCGTACTATAGGTGCGAGATAGCAAGGGAGAGACCCTCGGACGGTGTATTGAAGCCGATCCAAATTGAAAAAGGTGAATACGCCCCAAACATTACAAACTTGTTTTAAAACTAGTCAAACGTGTTAAATGAAAAGGTTTACATGAGACTACGTCTCTAAAACATTTATAAACAAAGGTATAAACGCTAGCCCTCAGACTATCGTGTACATTTTTCTGGATACTTACATATGTGGTAAAACGCGGTGGGCACATCGCACCACACCTAGTCATAGTGATGCTTCCTGCGGGGAGTGTGACCATTTGTATACGGATGGTACTTAACTAAGTTGAACGTTGCGGTGTTTGCTGGGGTATTTAGTGTAGAAACTTGAGTTTGTAATTGTATAAATTTAAAACTTGATTATTCCTAAGCCATGATGGGCCGGACCCAAGTTATGTCTCGAGGGGTAATCAAGTAAAAGAAGATATTTTAGCGTCAGCATATTCACCAGCATCTGTTGTTGACATATTTTCTAAACATTTTGCAGGTAATCAAGATTAGGGCTTGGGATGACAAAGTGCTCAAGATATCCGATGGCTCGGATCTTTTTGTTAAAAACTTAGTATTAAATGAATGGTGGTTTTGTAATTAAAAAAAAGTAACCTTAAAACCATATGTTTTAAATCCATATGTTTTAAATGAACTTTTAATCACGTCTTTTGTGAATGTAAATATTATATTTTAAATCCATATGTTTTAAAGACTTCCGTTTTTAATACGTAACTCTGATATATTTACAAATGTGGTACCAACTGTTGGTCGCACTCCCAGGCCTAAGATGGGGGTGTGACAGGTTGGTAACAGAGCCATCGATCTTAGCGAATTAGGTATTAAAAGATAATACCTAAGCTTCGATCCATGTATAGGAAAAATATTTCTATTACTTGATTTATTTGAATAGGGATAAGATACTCTGCCCAAATGTTCAAGGACGAAGTCTTAGAATGGTGGAATACGTTGATTCTAAGTAAGGGATGACAAGTGCTGTACAATTTTTCATGGGAAGACTTCAAGGAAATGTTAATGGCAAAATACGGCCCTATTATAACAAACCACAAAACAAATCAAAAGAAAAGTAAAGAAATAAAAGAAGAAAATTCCATCCCACATTGGTGGAGGAAAGAAAATGAGAGGATTCCACCATGTTATAAATAAGAGTGTAAGTACTTGTCCCACATCGCTAGATTATAAAACTAGCGAGCTCTTTATAAGAAAGAAAACTCATTTTTTAATATTCTTATAAGACAAATCACACCCAGTGGTCCTAGCGTAGGGTGCGGAGCACGCGCACACGCACTGGCGAAGTGCGATGGGCGCAATGTGGCGCTTTGGTGGCACACTTTGCACTTCGCCCGCGAGACACTTAAGGTTCGTCTTAGTATTTTTGTGGAAAATTAAGATTTTTAATAATCCTGCCATCGCGATACGCGACGGGTTTAGATTAGCCTCATCGAGTAGCGCGATGACGTGTAACAATATCTAGAAACTTTGCGGCGTAGGGATACGCGATGAACCATCCAAGTACCCATCGTGTATCGCGACGTGGAGGTTACACAGATGAGACACGTCACTTTCCACATGGCATGCCACGTAGCAAGACTAGGGCTGACTCAGCCAAGCTACAAGATTCTTCTCGTAATCCTCCTATGATTGGTATCCAGATCCAGTTCCCCATTAGGAGGATTTCATCATTTCCTTTAACAAGTAGATCAATGGTACTATTTCTTTTCTCATCAACAATATTATTTTCTTCTGTTGCTTGTTTCTGAGCATTCTTTACTTCACCAATTAAATTAATTTGAAGTTCTAACCTTAAGGCTCGCACTCTTTTAGGTTTCTCATGCTCTTTTCTGCTTTGCATCGGCTACTATATTTGTTTTGCCTTCACGATATTGGATTTCACAATCATAGTTGCTAAGAATTTCCATCCAGCGTCTTTGCCTCATGTTAAGCTCCCTTTGCCCAAAAATATATTTTAAACTTTTATGATCTATGAATACAGTAAACTTACTACCATACAGATAGTGTCTTCAGATCTTTAGGGCAAAAATTATTGGTCCCAATTCTAAGTCATGTGTTGTATAACGTAACACCCCAAAACACGGCCTAGGAGTGTGACCCCTTAATGTTGGTACCACAAGTGTAAATAAATCCGAGTTACGTTATATTAGCAGAAGACTTGTAAAACTTGTGGATTAAAGTTGTAAATATTATAAAAGACGGGATTTATAAAATACCCGTTTAGTGTTTACTTGTTTTATCATTACAAAAACCAGCATTTAAATATTTAAGTTTATAAAAAATAAATCCGAGCCATTGGATATTCATAGCACTTCGTCACTCCAAGCGCTATTCTTGTTCACCTGCAAAATATAAATAAAATACGTCAGCAACGAATGCTGGTGAACACGCTGACGCTAAAATATTTTCTTTTACTTTATTACCCCTCGAGACTACGCCTGCCTCGTCCCATCGTGGCTTTGGAATAACAAAGTTAAATAACACATTTATAAACTCGAGCCTCTACACTAGGTCACCTCAGCAAACACCGCAGCGTTCGACTTAGTTAAGTACCCGTAAGTATACACACGGTCGTGCTTCCCGCCGGAAAGCGTCCTACGACCAGGCGTGGTGCGATGTGCCCATCGCGTACTACCACATATGTAAGGATCCAGACAAACGTATACTACAGCATGAGGGCTAGGCTTAAACTCTTATTTATAACGGTTTTAGGAACACGTAGTTCCTTGTAAATCATTTTCATATAACATGTTTGACTCATTTGAAAACAAGTTTGTAAAAGTTTGAGGGCGTATTCACCTTTTTTGCTTTGGGATCGGGTTCACTCACCGTCCGAGGGTCTTTCCCTTGCTATCTCGCACCTATAGTACGAGTATAACCATTTGTTAGTCGGATATACAATCCGGGTTAAGACCTTTAGTCTTATTTTTATATCCTTTACCTCGATGAACCTTTAGTTCATAAATTTCTTTTACTTGAAAACATTTAGTTTAAAAGTAATCATAAACCTTTAGTTTATTTATAAAAACCCGACATTTCTTCTTCTCAAAGAAACGTATTCTTTTCTTTTATTATTTAAGAATAAACATTATCACTTAAATAATAGTTTCATAACAAAGAATATATACTTACACACATACATATTTATCAATACTCGTATTCTTATATATGTTATGTTTTCTTTTCTTTTATCGAGGTATCGACTATAACCTCGACTTAAGGTTTAAGCCTTATAATATTTTATTATCGTATTCATTGGCGTTTAGCTTTACCTTTAAAGGCTTATGAAAACCCTAACAATTCGAGCAGCACTTCAACGCCGCTTCACCTTCTCGATCAATTATTTTTCTCGTCACTCCTTCCTTGACACGCCAACCAATGAACACCAATCTTGACGGCACGCCTTCAAGAACAAACACCTTCTTGGTATGTGGATGGAGGGTGGCACAAACTTCGAGGAAACATCGGTACACAAACAAGAAATCTAGGCATAATTATCGAGGTTGATCGAGGGCACGAATTTCGAGGTATAGAGATGTTAGAGAAAGAGTACTTTGTGTGATTTGGTGTATGGAAAATGGAAGCCCGGACCTGCTATTTATAGACGAAATTTTGGAACCCATCGCGATACGCGATGGCTTCCTGGACACCCATCGCGTATCACGATGTAGCCTTGCATTGTCACCACGTAGGTCTGCCACGTGTCGCCACGTGGTAGACGATGTGCCACATGTTGACACGTAGCTGGCGATGTGCCACGTGTGGCCACGTGGCAGACGGTGTGCCACGTGTGGACACGTGGCAGCTCTTGTGCCAGAGGTGTCAGGCCACGTCATCGCGATACGCGATGACGTTGGCTCAACAGCGATCGCAATGGGCTTGTCCCTTTGTCCTGTCGCGTATCGCGAGAGGACAAGAAAACATAATTTTCGTTTTAAACCCTATGGTTTGGAAATTTGGCAAATTTGGTCCTTTAACTTTGGAAAATTTATAATTTGAACTCGAAATTTTTCTCGATGTTACATATAATTCTCTTCATGCTTCTTTAATTGTCTAGATGCGTAAGCAATAACTTTTTCACGTTGCATTAATACACATCCCAATCCTGATTTAGAAGCATCACAACAAACTGTGAAATCTTCAGTTCCTTCTGGTAGCGCAAGTATCGAGGCATTTGTTAACTTTTGCTTCTTCTTGCTTAGGTCCCCATTCAAACTTTGAATGAAGCGTCTACAAACATAATTTTATAGGGTTAAAACCTAATTGCTATCCAGATACTGTGAAAATTAAGATTTTTAATAATCCTGAATAAGAAATACCGAAATAAAGAGGCCCTGAATACACTTGGGAACTTGAATCCGAAATGAAGTCGAAATACCCCCACTTATTCAAAAGAAGAAATCTCGAGGACGAGATTTATTTCAAAGTGGGGAGGATGTAACATCGTAAAAATTTCGGGTTTAAAATACCAAGGTCCAAAAGATGAAGGACCAAAAGTGAAAATTTCTGATTTTCTGTCCAATAACGATAGGCGATGGGACAAGGGATAAGCCCATCGCGTTTCGCGAAGGGCTTGGTTAAATATTCAAAAAGACTAGTCAATGGCAATACGCGATCGCCAAAGGACCAACGTCATCACGTATCGCGATGACGTGGTCTGACATGTATGACACGTGTAGCCACGTGTCACACGGTGGCACGATGTGTTGCCACGTGTCATCACGTGGCACCGCGTCTGCCACGTGGCAGGCCTAGAGGGTGACCAGGCAGGCCAACGTCGCGATACGTGACGGGCTAGCTAAAGGGCTATCGCGTATCGCGATGGCCCCCCGGTTTGCCTATATAGCAAGGTACGGGTTTGTTCATTCTCACACCCAGAATTTCAGACTCAACTCTCTCTCTCTCTCTCTCTCTCTCTCTCTCTCTAACATCTCTCTAAATATTGGAAAGTATACCCTCGATTACCTCGAAGTTCGTGCCCTCAATTCCTGGAAATTCGTACCACATACCACCGACGTTCTGAAAAAGAATCTGTTGCCATCCCGACGACCCGCCTCGTGAAGCGTGTCCACGTGGGAAGAAGTGTTGGTGCCTCAGTTTATGTGCAATGAAAAAGGTGTCGATAAGAAAGGCGTGATCAAGAAGATAAAGATGACGAAGCGGCGTTGAAGTGTTGCTCGATTGTGTAGGATTTTTATAAGCCGATCAAGGTAGGCATAATGCCTGAAAAAAATAACAATAAAATATTGAAAAGGCTTAAAACCCAAAGTCGAGTAAATATACTCGATACCTCGATAAAATAAAAGAAATATAACAAAGAAAAGAAAGAAATACGAATATGATATATTGTGATTATTATTCTTTGTTATAAGTATTATTTAAGTTTAACATGATTATTCTTAGATAATAAAGAAAAGAAAAGAATACGTTTCTTAGAGAAGAAGAAACGTAGGGTTTAAAAGAAAATAAGATTTAACTAAAGGTTTGTCTTATAAAAGAATATTAGTTAAAAGAAAGACTTGTAATTTATAAAAAGAAAGAAAACTTTTTAACTAAGGTTTTAAAGTAAAGAGAATAATCGAGGTAAAGATTATAAAAAGACTAAAGGTCTTAAGCCGGATTGTATATCCGACTAACAAAAAGTTATACTCGTACTATAGGTGCGAGATGGCAAGGGAAAGACCTCCGGACCGTGTATTGAAGCCGATCCAAATCGAAAAAGGTGAATACGACCCAAACTTTACAATCTTGTTTTAAAACGAGTCAAACATGTTAAATGAAAAGGTTTACATGAGACTACGTGTCTCTAAAACATTTATAAACAAAGGTATAAACACTAGCCCTCAGGCTGTCGTGTACGTTTGTCTGGATCCTTACATATGTGGTAAAACGCGGAGAGCACATCGCACCACACCTGGTCATAGTGATGCTTCATGCGGGGAGTGTGACCATGTGTATACGAATGGTACTTAACTAAGTTCGAACGCTGGGGTGTTTGCTGGAGTATTTAGTGTAGAGACTTAAGTTTATAATTGTATTATTTTAAAACTTGATTATTCCTAAGCCACGATGGGCCGGACCCAAGTTATGTCTCGAAGGGTAATCAAGTAAAAGAAAATATTTTAGCGTCAGCATATTCACCAGCATGTGTTGCTGACGTATTTTCTAAACAATTTACAGGCAATCAAGATTAGGGCTTGGGATGACGAAGTGCTCACGATATCTGATGGCTCGGATCTTTTTGTTAAAAACTTAATATTAAATGAATGGTGGTTTTGTAATTAAAACAAGTAACCTTAAAACATTAAACGGGAACTTTTAATCCCGTCTTTTGTTAATGTAAATATTATATTTAAATCCAAATGTTTTAAAGACTTCCGTATTTAATACGTAACCCTGATATATTTACAAATGTGGTACCTAAGATGGGGGTGTGACAAGTAAAGAGCGATTATACAAGTGTTTTGGACAAAAATCTACTAAGGATCAAGTATCCAAATCTGTTAAGTGATGTAAGGTGCTAACTCGATAATGACAAGTGTGTAATCATAATATTGGTGAACACAAAGGTTTGATCACGGGGGAAAAAGCCCTTAACCAAGATAGTCTTACTTCGGTCAAAACTTATCAAGGTAATCTTTGGTCGAATCTCTTCAATCAAGGATTAACTAAGTAACCGTTGATTAAATCGTTTCGGTCAATATTAAAAAGGTAACCTTTGGTCGATGAGTATCTGATTATCGTGATCTCCGGCACAAAAAACCCCCGGACGGTGAAAACTATCACCGTCGTTTATATTAGATAAAAAAGGTGTTACAATCGTTGTGGAGTATATGATCGAGATTACAATAATAAGCTAGTGAGTAGAGCGAGTAATTGATTCTGCTCTAGAGTGTGTGTGTTAATACACATGTTTCCTACTCGATCATAGCTCCAAATTAATAAGAAAATATCACTAACAATATTTCCTAACTATCCGGAAGTCTTCCACTAGCCGCTCCACGACCTTTAACCACGTGCCAGTAGCCATCCAGTAGCGAGATAAGTGGGAGAACGAGTCTTGTAGCCGTTGTCGATATTTAAACATCCATCTTCACATGAGTTCGTCCATTAACAGCAACATTGAACTAGGATCCTGGATCCATGCTCCAGCTAGAGAATGCTCTGTGAAGATAATTGATACAAGTACGTATTAAAGTTGCCACACCTGTCTAACACATCACCATACTAAACGCAATCATTAGTAAACAAGTAATACCGAGGATCGTCGATCCTTTATATCCTTATACATATTTTAAGGATAAACTATCTATAAGACAGTCATGGATAAAGGATCCTCAGTATAAAATTCATGGCCTAACAATTGCCCCCAAAATGGCGGGTGACAGTGGAATACAGCTGTCATTTTGAATTTCAAAATCCCTGCAAAAAAGAAGGTGATTAGACGTGTATCAGGTGGTTATTATTAATAAGCCATAACTATTCACTGCCTATATATGAGATAATTATAATTTTCTTATAAACCCCATATTTAAGCGTCTTCAAGGTATCCTTCTTTCTCTTTTCTTGTTCTCTTTCAATATGTCAACTGTTTTTGTATCCTCTTCTTCTTCTCTTAATCGTTCCGACCCCGACGATCTTTACTCGCAAGGCATCCTTGAAGCCCCTTCTTTCGAGGTTTGCATGTTAACGGATCCAGAAATCGACGGAATTCGTTCACACTTTCCGGCCAACACTATTTTTCGACCCTTCGATTCCTCAACTCGTAGTGACAGCATCTCAAAAAACTGGATTTGTTTTCCAGCCCAACCTTTCCTGATAGGTTACAACTATCCTTTTCCTGATCTAACCCAAAGGTTTTTTACCTTAACGGGAATTTGTTATATCCAAACCATGCCGATGTTGTGGAGAGTCCTTCATACCATAGAAAGGATAGTCGAAGAGAAGGGTGTTGAGTTTGGCCTGGCAGAGTTATCGTTCCTCTATAATTTGGTTACCTATGGTTCCAAACGCTTTGTCTTCAAGTCAAAACCCCACCAAGATGTTCCCATCTCCAAAGTTACCTTGAAAGATACCCTCTGGAAGAACCAATTTTTCTTTGTAGAGAGGGATTCCATTCTGGGTGGAATTAACCTTCCCAGAAAGTGGATACCAAAGGGTAAGATTTAGGATCCTTAGGCAATCAAGATAGAATACTATATTCTTATGCTAATATTTTTCATTGCTTGTGTAGTTGAAAACTTTGATCTGTTGTCTGATCTTCCTGGAGTCGAAGATAGAGTGAAGGAGTTCCTTTCACTGAATCCTGCAATTAGGGCCTTTCAAAGCAAGTTCATTGGAACTTTTCAAGAATCAAGTTCAAAGTTAATCATGTCAAGTAAGAGTAATAATTTTAAATATTAAAAAAAATAATACCAGAAAACTTATCTGTGAATTGCTATTTACAGACGTCCAAAGGTCAGGAAAGTCTACTTCCAAGTTCTCCCTTGAGGATATCGATTGCATGCTCACCAAGAAGGAGACCATAAGGCTGACTTCTACTTCCGAACCTCCTCCAATCACAATTCGAGCTAAGTCAGGAGCTAAGAGAAAGAAGAGTTCTGGTCCAGATAACCCCTTTGAGACTGAGAAACAGATCCTGGAGATGCTTTCGACCGTAAGGATCCTTTATTCTTCCAATTTTTAGTATGCAAATATTCTCCCTAGCTTATCTTGCTTTCTTTTGTAGGCCATTAATTCTGCCCGAAGCTATTATGAGAAGACTGCTGGGGAGTACGAAGAGACCCTTGCTGCTATGAGATCCATGGCTGCTGCTAAGGATAAGGCCCTCTCCAAGATGACCAAGGAGAATAGACAGATAGAGGAGCATGCTGCCGCTCTAGCAGTCCATATGTAGGACGAAATCAATCGGGCTACCGAAGAGGCAAAGGTCTGGGCGGCCAAGTCGGTACTCCAGGCGCGAATCAAGATGGCGAAGGAGGCTGGTGATCCCGCTTTTGACAAGTTGGCCTGGGATGTGGAGAAATGGAAGGCTGCTCTTGACAACCTTGGTGGTGAGGATGATGAGGATATGGTTGAGAACACCGAGGCTGGGACCAGTGGCGTTAAGGAGGTGGTTGAAGATGGCAATGGAGAAGGTGATGCTGCGGTTGAGGATGCAGCTTAAATGGGCAATGAAGGATATCAAAGACAAGGCCCGAGCCTACTTTTTTGTTTAGTGTTGATGTTTTTACAAACAATTTCTATGGTCTGTAATAAACAATAGTATTTAGGATAAAGGATCCATGATCCTTAAGACAATCTGCGGGGGTGACAAAGGTGGAGGGATCCTCTGTTTGTGGGGATGAAGCCTTTGTTGCCCCTGTTTTTAAATTTCCTGCACTTATGAACCGTTAGTAACTCATACTTAACCCGGATGGATGATCCATCTTTTGCATGGTAAAGTCCGGGTTAAGAATTTTGGATAAGTCCTTGCAGCTTATTTTAACTAATATATTAATCTTTTGACTTTTTACTTGTTTATTTTAAAAAATTTGTTAGATATAACTTTAACATTATTGATAGTCTGGTAAACAGTTTCAAGTAAAAGATTTTTAGGATAAAAGATCCTTAAGAAAATCGTTTAGGACAGAATATCCTTAGGAAAATATTAGGAAAGAGTATCCTTAAATAATAAATATTAGGATAAGACATCTTGAACAGTTGATAAAATTTATATAAGAGAATTTAAACTGAAAGATCCAAAATTATTGCAACAAATATCACACATAAGTTAATTAGTAGAGATCATACCAGAAGGTCTAGATTAACCTAAGTTACCAGAAATATTGAGCTCTTAATGATCCTTAAAGGAATAGCTTTAGGATTCGGGATCCTTAGTTTGTTGATCTTCAGAAGGAACTTAGAAAATTTGTTGCAAATAATTTATAATATCAACTGGGATCAAACCCATCAAGCTGGGGACAAGCCCAAATAATAAACTGGGGACAAGCCCGTGTAACTGGGGACAAGCCCTTGCAACTGGGGACAAGCCCAAAAACTGGGGACAAGCCCAAACTGGGGACAAGCCCAAAAACTGGTGTTAAACTGGCGACCTGGCCCTTGAGAAGAGGTGAAAACCCCTTAAACCTTAGGATTAAACTGGTGACAATGCCCTTGAGAAGAGGTGAAAACCCCTTAAACCTTAGGAAATGGTACTTCTACCATAATTCGTAGGATCCTCCATATAGCCGGAAACAACGAAATTGTCAGCCACTAAATGTGTACTGGTCCCGCTGCCCCGGACTATACATCGGATAGCGTGCGAAACTGGTGATCGTGAGAAAGGTGAAAACCTTTAAACCGTAGGGGATATGACCATCGGGGGTCATATCCAAACGTGGGCTAGGCCAAGAGAAATAAGATAATACCTCAAATGCAAAGGAGAGGTGGCCAACCTCTTGAACATCAAATGAATCATTATAATCCTGCATGGTTATTCAAAACTTGGAAAAAATAAAGTGTTAAGAATATATTATCCTTAAATTAACAGTAATAATTCAAAAAGAATAACTGATCAGAAAGATTTTACCGATTTAAGGATCCTAGATCCTTTTTTGGATAATATATCCTCTCGGGATAATGCATCCTGATCAGTAAATATATTTCTTGAGATGGATGGCATTCCATTGTCTTGGTAATCTGTTGCCTTCCATTGTGAGCAAATGATATGCCCCATTTCCTGCCTCCGACTCAATTTGATAAGGTCCTTCCCATTAGGGTGCAAACTATCCATCAGCAGGATTGGTTTTGTTTTGGAAGGCTTTCCTCAACACTAAATCTCCTTCTTGAAATCTTCTGATTCTTATATTCTTGTTGTATGCCCCAGCTACCCTTTGTTGATATGTTGCCATCCTGATCTTGGCTAGGTCTCTGAGTTCTTCTATAATATCAAAGTCTTCAAGAAGGGTTTCTTCATTGGCTTCAGGATCACGGATGCTCGTCCTTGCCGTAGGAACCACCATTTCTATGGGAATTACTGCTTCTGATCCAAACACCAGTGAGAAGGGTGTTTGGCCTTTTGGGCGTAGTCCTGTTTGCCCAAAGAACATAAGGAAGTTCTTCAGCCCATTTTCCATTCTTGGATCCTAGCTTCTTCTTTAGATTGTTGATGATGATCTTATTGCTAGCCTCAGCTTGACCGTTGGCTTGAAGATGAACCGGAGTGGAAGTAATCATTTTGATGCCCTAACTGTCACAAAAGTTAGTTGTTCTACTCCCGATAAACTGGGAACCATTGTCATAAACAATTTCAGCAAGAATACCAAATCTAGTTATAATATTTCGTTTAATAAAAGATATCACTTCCCTTTCTCAGACTTGTATGAATGCTTCTGCCTCAATCCATTTAGAGAAGTAGTCAGTCATAGCAAGCATAAAGACCTTTCCACCAGGTGCTTTTGGTAGCTTGCCTACAATATCCATACCCCATTTCATGAAAAGGTCATGAGGAGGATATAGGATATAGAGGCTCGGCTGGCTGATGAAGAATGTTCGCGTGTCTTTGACAAGCATCACATTTCCTTGAATATTCCACTGCATCCTTCTTCATTGTTGGCCAGAAGTATCCAGTTCTGAGTATCCTGGAGAATAACGCTCTTCCACCTGTGTGGTTTCCGCAATCTCCTTCGTGAAAGTCTTTAAGTACTTCTTGGATTTCAGGATCCTCGATGCACCTCAAGTATGGACCTGCAAGAGATTTTATGTATAGCATATCATCTAATAAAATATATCGCGATACCTTGAGTCTGAAGGATTTTGGATTCTCCGTAGCTGGGATCTCTCCAGTTTGAATGTACTTTTTGATCGGGAGGATCCAGGATCCTTGATTGTCCGAGGATAATGGATCCCAAAGTACAATATGCTTATCACTTGTTATTTCCCCAACTTTTTGCTCTCCTATTGCTGGCGAAAGTATGTGAATAATTGGGATCTTTGTATTTTTTGGTATTATTAGGGATGAGGCTAAATTCGCTAAGGCATCTGCCCCAGCATTTTCCTCTCTTGGTACCTATACTATACTAAATATTTCGAAGGATTTTGCTAATTCCTTCACAATTTCAATATATTTGATCATATTTTCCCCTTTCACAATATAAGAACCGTTAAAGTGGTTAGTAATAAGTAAAGAATCCATATAAACTTGAAGATACCTGATCCTCATACTTTTGGCTAAAAGTAAACCTGCTATGAGGGCTTCGTATTCTGCTTCATTGTTGGTAGCTTGAAATGCACATGCAATGGACTGGGGTATTATGTCCCCCTGTGGCGATTTCAGTAGTATGCCCAATCCCGTTCCTCTTACGTTGGATGCTCCATCTGTGAAGAGGATCCAAGGATCCTTGGTCTTTTCCAGTTGTTGGACCTCCAAGTCAGCTTCTTTTTGTAGATCACTAGTGAAATCAGCCACAAAATCCGCCAGTGCTTGAGACTTGATTGCTGTTCTTGGCTCATAGTGGATATCATATGCACTTAATTTCACTGCCCATTTGGCCATTCTACCTGATAATTCTGGTTTTCTAAGAACATTCTTCACAGGATAATTAGTTCTCAAAATAATGGGGTGAGTTTCAAAATAATGTCTCAAATTAGTAGAAGCCATAATTAAAGCAAGAATTAATTTTTCAAGATGAGAGTACCTGGCTTCTGCATCTAATAGACTCTTAAATACATAATATACGGGGTGTTGTTCACCTTCATGATCCTTGACGAGAACGGCACTCACTGCATTACCTAAAACTGCTAGGTATAAATACAAGGATTCTCCATCCACAGGTTTCATTAAGGATGGGGCTGATGATAAGTAATCCTTCAACGACTTGAGCGCAGCCCCATGCTTTTCTGTCCATTCAAGCTTCTTATTCTTTCTAAGAATATCATAGAAGTCTTTGCATTTCTCGGAGGATCTTGAGATGAATCGGTTGAGAGCAGCTATTCTCCCCGTTAGTCTTTGGACATCCTTGACGTTTGCAGGAGACTTAAGGTTGATAATGGCTTCAATCTGTTCAGGGCTTGCTTTAATTCCTCTTTTAGTCACCATATACCCCAGAAACTTTCCTGCCTTAACGCCAAAGTGGCATTTTGACGGATTCAGTTTCATGTTATATTGGTCAAGGATATTGAATGCTTCCTCGAGGTCTCTAAGGTGATCCTCAGCTTTCTTTGATTTCACCACCATATCATCTATGTAGACCTCCATAGTCTTTCCTAACTAATCCTTGAACATCATGTTGACTAATCTTTGGTATGTTGCCCCTGCATTTCTTAGTCCAAACGGCATAGCAGTATAACAATATATGCCGGTAGGAGTCATGAATGCAGTATCTTCCTGATCAGATGGTTCCATCTGAATTTGTTGAAATCCAGAGGAAGCATCCATGAAAGTAAGCATTTCATGTCCTGCCGTTGCATCCACCATGGAGTCTATGTGTGGTAATGGGAAAGGATCCTTGGGACATGCCTTGTTTAAATCGGTAAAATCAACACATACCCTCCACTTTCCATTCTTTTTTAAAACTACAACCACGTTTGCCAACCATCGAGGATACTGAAACTCTCTGATCATACCGGCCTTAAGAAATTTTTCAACTTCTTCTTGTATGATCTTGTTCCTCTCAGGAGCGAATTTTCTCCGCTTCTGATGGACGGGTTTAACAGATAAATTAAGGCCGAGTTTATGAGTGATTACCTCTTTTGAAATACCTGTCATGTCCGAGTGCTTGAAGGTAAAAGTAGATCTTCTTCTCCCTAAGAATGATATTATATCCTCCTCAATTTTACTGGGGATACTGGATCCTAGGAACACCTTTACTTCTGGATCCTCGGGGTCCAATGATACTTCTTTAAGGTCTTTCTCCCGTGCTTCCAGCACGTCCGTAGGATGCTGCTGTAGTTACTATGCTATAGTTTGCTTGGCTGTTGGCTTCATTGACGATGAATAATAGCTCCTAGCCTCCGCTTGGTCACCCACTATCTTTACAACTCCCCAAAGGGTAGGTAACTTGATGCATTGGTGATAAGTTGAGGCTACAACCTTCATTCCATGGAGCCAAGGCCTACCAAAAATAACATTGCAACAGGAAAGGTTATCTATAACACAAAATTTTTGATATCAGTTTAACCCTTCGCTATAAATTGGGAGGTTGATGTCCCCCAATGTTTTCTTAGTTTCACCACTGAAACCGACTAGAACCGATGTTCTACGAACGATTTCTGAATCCAGGATGTTCATCTTCATGAGGACATCATGTTGGATAATGTTGACTGAGCTGCCACCATCTACTAGGATCCTGCGTACATAATGGTTAGAGATAAATAAAGTAATAATCAAACCGTCGTAATGAGGATCCTGAATGTTCATCTTGTCTTCCTCATCAAAGAAGATTCTCTTGTCTATTGTTAAGGTGGTTGACACTATTGGTCGATCTCTGTTATTCATCTTTATCTCTTTGGCAAGTCTTTTTGCTGCAGAGAAAGAAGTTCCACATATGTCTGAGCCTCCGGAGATGAAATTGATCGTCTGCATATCAAGCTTGTCCCGATGAGAATCCTGGATCCTTGAATTGAAAAAGATTCTATGATCAGTCACTCGAGTAGTGGGGATGAGCGGTCTTCTCTCATTGTCCAATTTGAATTCTATTACGGGATTTTCTTTTATGACACAAGAATCTTGAAATAATTCATAGTCTCTGGAGACAAAGTTGATCACATGAGCATCCGGGGGTGGTGGTGTTGCTTTCTGTGGAAGGTCTTCAAGATCTTGGATCTTGGATTTTTTCCTTCCCAAGAGTTCTTTAAAGTGACCCTTGCTTAGGAGGTATCCAATTTCTCTCCTTAGGCCGATGCACTTGTTTGTCGCGTGGCCAAAGTCATCGTGGAAGGGGCACCACTTAGACTTGTCCTTGAAACCGACAGTCTTTTCATTTTTTCGTGGCCACCTCGCTTTTTCTCCCAGAATCTTCATGGCACAGATCAAGCCATGAGTGTCCACAGAGAAACAATAATCGGAGATGCAAGGATAGTCTTCATCGTCATCTCATTCTTCAACTGCCTGTACTTTTTGATTGTTGAACTTGGTGTACGACTTCGAATTGTTGTTCCTGTTCCAGGATCCTTTATTCTTTTCGGGGTTTTCTTGTTTTGGTTGTCCCCCAAGACGATCCTGGATCCTTCTGTCTTCTTCCAACCGTATGTATCTTAATGCCCTGTTTCTGACTTCTTCTAATGTCCCGATGGGGTCATCACTAAATCATCATAAAATGGGGAGCTCTTCTGAATTCCCATCTTGAATGCTTCAACAGCAGTAGTCATGTCAAGATTTGGGATTTCTAGAGCTTCCTTGCCGAACCTGGTAACGAAATCTCTAAGGGATTCATCACTTGGTTGGACAACACGATATAAATAACTGGATAACCTCTCAAATTTCCGACTACAGGAAAATTGAGTAAATTGAGTGTTGAATAAGTTAACTAAGTGAGAGAAAGAGGTAATTGAAAAAGGAGGAAGACTTAGCAGCCATTTTAGAGCGGCTCCCGTTAGTGTGGATCCAAAGCCTTTGCATAGGCAAGCTTCTTTGAGTCTCTCCGGAATAGGATTGATCTCCATCCTTTCCCTATACTGTGCTACATGTTCTTCAGAATCAGTGGTCCCGTCGTAAGTCTTCATATTTGGAGTCTGGAACCGCTTCGGGATTTCAGCATCATAGATAGGCGGAGCAAATCTGGATACTTTGTGGCTTCCCTCAGGTATCTCAGGGATTGGTCTTATAACTCCGGGAACACTGGATATCTATCCTTGAGCTTCTGCAGCTCCTTGGCCATAGCTTGGTTGATACCTACATCCTGCATGAAACCACGGTTAGCATCTAAGGGTAAAGGATCGTACAAGTTACCTCTTTGCTGAGTGAAGGTTGGCATCTCGGATGAGTAGATGGGATAAGAGGAGTCTGCGATAAGAGTTGGTCCTCCAGAGGCTATGGTCTGCATGGGGATTATGTCTCTTTCATGGACTTCGGAGGATCGCTGATGTTGGACTACTGAGGATCCTTGATCCGGAAAGAAGGATCCTTGATATTGGGTACCATAGGATCCTTGTGGAAGGTTTGCTGATCCTTGCCGATAATATGAGGATCCTTGATTCTGCTGAGCCATGGATCCTTGTTGGAGATTAGTCGACCTTGGCGGATCTAATGAGAATCCTTGAGCCTGTTGACCCATGGACCTCTGCAGAAGGATAGATGATCCTTGCTGAAATAGCGAGGATCCTTGGGCTTGTTGACCCATGGACCCCTGTTGAAGGATAGATGATCCTTGTGAGAACTGAGCCGTGGATTATGGACTGGTGAAATCTAGCATCCTCGGCATCAGGGGGTGAGATCCTCTGCTGACCTCTTGTTCTTCTTAAGATCTTCTATCTCACGGAGGATCCTCTGGTTGGTCTTGTTCTGCTGCTCCATGTATGCTTTAACCTACGAAAACATAGATGAAACATCACTGTTAGTATTAACCACCGGGGCAGCAGCAGCGGTTTTTGAGCTCTGGAAGACTGGTAGCTGCGTCTTGCTCCCAGCAGCAGCAGGCCGTTGCGTTCCCGTGATTGGCGGTGGCATCGGTGGCAAAGTCCTTGATGAGAGAGGAACCGTAGCCGGCATGGTTGATGAAGCAGAGGTTGATTGAGAGGCCATTGATAGTGATATGGGTATGAAAAGGTTGAGAATGATAGGAATAATATGATTTATAGCACCAATTGCCCCACGGTGGGCGCCAAATTGTTTTGGACAAAAATCTACTAAGGATCAAGTATCCAAATCTGTTAAGTGAGGTAAGGTGCTAACTCGATAATGACAAGTGTGTAATCGTAGTATTGCTGAACACAAAGGTTTGATCACGAGGGAAAAAGCCCTTAACCAAGATAGTCTTACTTCGGTCAAAACTTATCAAGGTAATCTTTGGTCGAATCTTTTCAATCAAGGATTAACTAAGTAACCGTTGATTAAATCCTTTCGGTCAATGATCAACAAGGTAACCTTTGGTCGATGAGTATGTGGAGTATATGATCGAGATTACAATAACAAGCTAGTGAGTAGAGAGGGTAATTGATTCTGCTCTACAGTGTGTGTTAATACATGTGTTTCCTACTCGATCATAGCTCCAAATTAATAAGAAAATATCACTAAAAATATTTCCTAACTATCCGGAAGTCTTCCACTAGCCGCTCCACGACCTTTGACCACGTGCCAATAGCCATCCAGTAGCGAGATAAGTGGGAGAACGAGTCTTGTAGCCGTTGTCGATATTTAAACATCCATCTTCACATGAGTTCGTCCATTAACAGCTACATTGAACTAGGATCCTGGATCCATGCTCCAGCTAGAGAATGCTCTGTGAAGATAATTGATACAAGTACGTCTTAAAGTTGCCACACCTGTCTAACACATCACCATACTAAACGCAATCATTAGTAAACAAGTAATACCGAGGATCGTCGATCCTTTATATCCTGATACATATTTCAAGGATAAACAATCTATAAGACAGTCAAGGATAAATGATCCTTAGTATAAAATTCATGGCATAACAACGAGTACAATAGAAAAACCTACTTGTAAATTTTCGTCAGCGACCCACCGCATCGGGCGGGTTTTCTACTTGTATATATATAATGTATATAAGAGAGAGAATGTTGAATTAAAAGATTTACAAGTAACTAATACTAATGTTCAACCTACTATTACATGAGATAAACTCAAAACCCTTTTAAGTTGGGCCTAAGGATTTAAAATTCAAAATCTTCTCTCATCCTCTCAAAAATAAAGTTGGTTGTTCTATAAGGAAAACCGGCACATTAGGAATCACTCAGTGGAATCCGTAAGCAGTGGCGGACCCAGGATTTTTTGTCAATGGGGTCCCAATTTTTCCGGTTTACAAATTTTTTGGGTCGGTCGTTATTCGGGTCGGGTCGAGAGGAGGAACATAATAAAACACGAAAATATGGTGTCATCGGAAACAAGTAAGTAGAAAGAATATAGATTAGAAACTAGATAGAACATACACTTTTAATTCATTTTTATTCATACCCGAAAAACATAAGCGTAAGCTATATATATATGGTCTTACATGAATAACCAAGACATGAAAAACTAACTCTTACACAAATAAATGATTAATTATAATATACATACACAAGATAAATAATTTAAGTATATGTAAAACTCATGTTGTCGTTATATTTGTTGCATGGTGATAATGGTTATATGGGATAAACTAAAGTGATAATGGTTATATGGGATAAATTAAAGAAAAAACACAAATACCCTAACTAAATAACTAATATTGACTAGAATATTAAAAAAATAACAAAAACTGGGTATGGTAAGGCTTGAACCTGCAACCTCTCAAAGAAAAAACAAGGGACTTTCCACTAGACTAGTTCAGCCTTAATAGTATGGGTTCCAAGTATTAATTTTTATGGGGTCCTTACAAAATTTAATATATCGTCTCTAAGTAATTTTTAAAAAACATTGGTGTCTCGGGACCCCGATAGGAACTATGTGGGTCCGCCCCTGTCCGTAAGTAACAATTGCTTTATTTGTTTAATAATTCATGTATTTGAGTATTTGGTTTAATAACTCGTGCCTTAGTGCTTATGAAAATTATATTTTATTTATTCAAGGTGGTGTTGAGATGAGAAGGACTTACTTGCCGGTCATTAGAGGAATGGGCCGGAGCGTTAAAAAAGGCTACGTGCGGGGCGTCAATGGTAGCAAGGTATATCAAATTGCTTAAAAGTGTTGATTTTGTCAAAGATATTACTTCATTAATGCTTTATCTACAAAAATGTTTGTTTATTTATAGGGATGATTCTGTACTTGATTAAGATTCTCATGTAAAGCCTGAGGCAAGTTAGGCTGAGGGTAGTGGGGAGGGGGGGGGGGTTGAGCGGGGGGCGCGGACGCCTACGTGGCTCGCGAACACCGCTACACCCCTTAGGTGGTTGGGGGCGCGGTGGTCCGCCGTGGCTGGGACCGCGGGAGGATATAGCTGTTGGAGACTTGGTTGACTGGTCAACCTATCCGTTGGCCAGTCAAATATATTTAATTCTTTTTTTTACCTATAAATACATATCCACACTTTCTATAAAAACTCAAACCACACATTCTCTCTAACAAAACATCTCTTTATCTCCATATTTATAAATGGCATCGTCGTCATCGTCTTCGTCTTCCTATTCTACCGAAGAAGACGAACTCATTTGTCAAGCGGTTCAAACGATGGTAAGCTTTTTGAGAGATCAAAATCGCCCATAAGCCTCATTGTTCCGGCAACCACGTAATCGTGATCGAAAGACCGCTAACGAAACTTTGATACGTCACTATTTTAGTCCAAATCCCACATATGGTGAGGATAGTTTAAGAACCCGTTTTCGAATGACTAGACGATTATTCATGCTTCTAGCAAATGACTTACCGGAACACTTTGAGTATTTTCAACAAAGGGATGACGTTAGAGGTAAGCCCGGGTTCACGGCTACTCAAAAAATTACCACCGCTCATCGGCAACTAGCGTATGGTGTTGGATCGAACATGTTGGACGAGTATCTACAAATGGCTAAAAAGACCGGACGCGATACGCTTAACCACTTTTGTGGAGGTATAATTTGTTACATAACTTATATCGCTATACAAGCGGATATATATTCTTTTTACGTTTGGTTATATATTTTTTAAATATTTACATAACTTATATAATTTAAATAATTATATTTAGGGGTCATATCGCTATACAAGCGGAGATACTTACGTAGACCAACAATGTATGATATCCAACGCATATACGAGGTGCACGGTGAAAAGCATGGTTTCCCCGGGATGCTCGGTAGCCTTGATTGTATGCATGTTAGTTGGGCTATGTGTCCCACTGCTTGGCGAGGTCAATTCCATCGAGGTGATCACCCCGGCCCTACTATTGTACTTGAGGCGGTGGCGTCACATGATCTTTGGTTTGGGCATGTGTTCTTTGGGTTTGTCGGGTCTAATAATGACCTCAATGTTATCGATCAGTCACCGATAATCGATGACCTTATCGACGGGGTTGAACCCCCTCAAGCTTTTTTTGCAAATGGAGAACATTTCAAGTACGGGTACTACCTCGTTGATGGTATTTACAACGAATGGGGGATACTTGTTCAAGTTTACGCGTCTCCAGTTTCTGACAAATGAAAGTACTTCACGAAGAAACAAGAATCGGCAAGGAAAGATATTGAAATGACGTTTGGAGTCCTAAAGAAAATTTGGGCAATGTTGGCGAATCCCATAAGATTTTGGACAAAGGAGAAGATAACGGAAGTCGTCATCACGTGTATAATCCTACATAACATGATACTAGAAGACGAGGGTCAAGCTATTTGTCAAAACTACCAAGGTGATATTCCAAGACAAGAATCGACGATCACCAATGAACAACGACTCGACAACATAAATATCATCAAGAGTGGTGAGTTACACGGCAACGTTCGGCATGAGTTGGTCGAGCATTTGTGGGATAGAAGACCCGATAATCTTGTATTAGACTAGTATCAACGTAATGTTTTAAATTATTATTAATGTAATGTTTTATATTATTATTAATGTAATGTTTTATATTATTATTTAATGTATTATTTAAAATAATTAAATAAAAAAAAAACTGGATTAAGCCACTGATCACCTGGACCACTACATCCTCTGGGGCTTGGTTGAGAGGCTTAATCCTGTGCCACATCAACGCCTACGTGGCGCAAATATATCGGATCACTTTGGGCTCAACCAAGCCCAAATACCCTTAGCTTAAAAGAATAATAACTTTTCATTTTCATATATTTAGTAGATTAATGTTTCTTTTGTTTTTTGAAGGCATTTATGATATGTCTGTTGCTTTGTGTGCTGAATTGAGAGGTATAAGGCTAAGGGTAGTGGGGGGTGGACGGGGGGCGCGGTCCATGTGGCAGCCTAGGTGGCTCGCGTACACCACTACATCACCCAAGTGAACAGGGGCGCGGACGACCCGGATCACGGGGCTTGGTCAAGCTTTTGAGCAATGGTTGAATCAATAAATTGGGGGTGGGCAATCAAGCCCCACTACACCCTATGGGGCTTGGTTGAGAGGCTTGATCCAGTGCTATGTCATCGCCTACGTGTCGGGTTTTGATTGAATTACTTGGGGCTCAACCAAGCCCTATTACCCTTAGCCTAACTTTCAATGAGGTGAGAATCGAGATATATCAACTTTAATGATCTTCAAGATAAGCTTCATTAGAATATATGCAGGTAATATATGATTTTTCATCATAATACATATGTATGTATACATGTATATGTATATATATCATATACCTGGTCTTCTTGAGCCACTATCAGAGTTTAATCCTCTAAAATAGATAATCATAAAAAAACATTTCTTACTTGTGCATACTAGCATACATTAAATATAAATTTATATGTATGACACAAGGTATTAATAAACTCAAGAGACCCCGCGTTACTGATTTTGTAGGTGACTTTAATATAATAGAAATTAAAAAAAAAATAGTTGTTTCTTTTACACAATAGAGTAATGGGCTATAATTTGTGTAGAACTATGTATTATTAGGCATTAATTCAAAGTGTTGACCAATGAGCCATGCTTAGCCCAAGCTCGACTTGTTTGGAGCTCTCCTTCTTGAGCTCAAGCTCAAATCGCTTGTTATTAATTTTTAAATAAAGTTGTCATGTTATCATATTTTTATATAAATTAATAACTGTTAAATAAATATACTTCATTCGTCCCATTATAAGTGTCCAAGTTTGAAAATCACAAAGTTTAAGGTGAATTGAATAATTACTTTTCTTTCTTACTAAATGACAATAATGTTATTGAAAAGTGGGTCCATAAATATTGTTTATTAATGTTAGTTGTGTGTGTTTAAGGGTAAACTTGTAAAAATTGGCTAATAAATTTTGAAAGTAGACACTTGTAGTGGGACAAATAAAAAAGGAAATGTGGACACTTATAATGGGACGGAGGGAGTATTAAATATAATAAATCTAAATAGTAGGCTTGTTTGGGCTTGCAATCCGGTTTGAAGCTCGATAAGTGAAGCTCGAACACATTTATATTAAGCTTGGCTCGATTTGAGCTTTCTGCGAGTCGATCTTGAGTAGTCAACAAGTTTGACTATCTTCATTGACCAATATTGTTTAGTTTTTAAGAATTTTTGTGTTTTTGAACACAATAACATTTACATTAAAAAGCAGTGTTTACATTGAAACGGAAGGCAAACGACTTGTGCCACTATCCCTTTTGAATTGCAAAAGTCGATCTTATTAAGACTACATTGATAGAACTAGGATCCATAACATTATTATGCATGACCCGTTGAATACGGTTAAATAGCTCTAAAGAGGTGGCATGGGTGATTTTTTACGGGAGGCTTTCACACATGAACATAAAAGGGTTATTGAATAAAATGCTAAGTATTGATGAACGAAATAGTACTCTATATATTTTTTTTAAGAATGTTAAATTGGAATTTATAAGGGTCTAGTAGTGTTTCTATTTGTCATACTTTTGTGATCTAGTTTTTATCACTTGGCTAGATTTGACTACCAAACAAATTATGATTTTGATTCTTCAAATGAAATGATCTCTTCCTACAGGTGCAACATTTTTCAAATATTTTATTTTACCTTTTTAGAGAGTTTTCAATAAATATTGTCAGTTAAACCACTTTGTGTGCAGAGCTTCTTGGCCTCGTACAATAATAGTATTTGGATCATTTTGTAGAATAATATTCATACGAAAATGATTCAAATAAATAGTCAGTTAAACCACTCTGTCATTATTTGCTTTGTTAGTGTTTTATAGCTAGAGTTTGTAATTGGATTCATATATTCTAAAATAGGTTAATTTAGGTTGCATTACAGATTTACATCTCTAATTGTAACTTTTCACGCTGACCTAGTATTTATTTTTCGAACATGATATGAATGTAACTTTTCATTACATCTCTATCGCATACCGCCATCATGGATTGCACCATGGTTCTAACCATGCGTGATGGTCAGTTTTCAAACCATGCGTGGTCATTTTTCAATATTTTTTGCTTTCCATCTTCTAATGGTAAAAGTTTCCAACAGGAAAAATTACAAAAATGATGAACCAATGAAGCTGATGAAAATAGATGATTTCTTGTCTACCATTTAACTACCTGTAATCCTACTGTTGATGAGAAAAAAAAACATTAGTGTAGAATATATCACGAGATGATTGATAAACCTAATTATAGAAAACAAGTATCGTCTTGTAAATTGCCATCGCCTACGCATCGCACGGGTTTCCCACTAATACAAATATACATATATACATACATACATACATGCATGCATACACCTATAAAAGTTGACCAACATGTGTTGACAAAAATATATAATTTTAAACATGTTGCAGGGTGAATTTAATGATATGTTAAGGACGAAGATCATTAGCCGACCTTAGGATATTTAAATAAAGAATAATATTTGTTTTATTAAGATGTTATGGTATTTATCTTATTCTCAAACTATTTGGGCACATGCGAATTTATGAAATAAGATAATTATATTGTCACTATTAATATTGTTTCGAGCTTATAAGTGATCTCTACGTTGCACCCTTAGCGTATTCTGCTTAAAACTGGGGTGTTACATGCGACACCCTTGTATTACCAACAAACATAATTGTCTTCGCATTCAACATACTCATTGGTTGCGCATCAGTCGAATCCTAAAACACAACAACCTCCTTCCTACTAGACTCCCCCTTAGCAGATGAAGGACCATAAGTTGAGACACCTGGTTGCTTATTAAATTGGCCCACTTTGGGATCATCATCATGATCTTTATCTTTTAACTTCTGTTGTTCATCATCTCTACATTAAAGTTGTAAGATTCGATCCCCGTGTTCCTTTATCTCCCCCTCACCCTAAGAAGCTACCAGAACTCTCAATTCGGCATTCTCTCAATGTAATATCTCATAGCTAGAATCAACTTGATTTTATCTTCTCGCACTTCATCTTAAAGATGCATCAGATTAAGTAGATAAACCATTTGTTATGGATCGGCCGGTTGAGAAAGCTTGAAGGAATATGCAATATAGCATCTTGGGGTCTGTTAAACTGCTATAAAGGGGTGGGAAGCCCAACGGTTCCAACTGACACCGTGGGTCTAGGTCTAGGAGCAGTCATATGAACTTGTTGAGGAATGGGAGCAGGAATCTGTTTGACACTTAGTTGAGGAATAACGGGAAATCATTGATAATTGGATGCAGTTGTAACCAGAGTCACAACTCGAGTCTCTTGAGCAGTTGTTAGAAAAGGTTCTTGCCTTCGTTGTCAAAATCACGAGTCAATTTATATACAATATACCTGTTACTATTCTCAATTTATATGTATACATGTTTCGTTAACCGGAACTTATTGAAATGTATAGGAAGCCAGAAATAGTAAGAAACTAGTATCAAGTTTTGGACTTGCGCTTTTGCACAGGAAGCAAATGGTTGACTTCCAAGCCATAGTTTATTGTATCAAGTTTACTTTCATTTGTATAAACTTGTTTATTTTATGATGAATGTTCTATTGGAGGTTTACCTCTTCGATGAAATTCATATTTTAAATACTCATGTTTAAACAATAATAGTTTTATAGATATCATGTAATGATCAAAGTATGACTTGGATTCGACTAATATTTGAAATTGACAAATTAAAACATAAAATAAAAATGCATCACATCTCACGTGGGAGATATGTAGAACTCAAATAATATTTAAAGTCATGAAAATACAAAGATTTAGTTGACACTAGTAATTTGTAAATAGTTATTACCAAAACAATGAGTTGATAAGGTTAACTATGAAACATATTACTTTCATGTGAATTTTAATTTGAATCATTACCTCTCATGGTACATGATTTAATATCTTTGGTGGATCAATATGACCCAACCAAGAAACCATCACTCTATAACAAATTTAGAACTTATGAAATAACATGAACATTTAGAGATTATACGTTCTATTTATAAAGTAATTGACTTGATTAATAAAATATTTGATAATATTGGATTACAAGTGAAAATTGATTTTTTAGTGTAAAAAGCAACTCGATGAATGCTTATGATTTATACACAAGTAGGAGTAATGTTTACATCATATTTACGGTGTAAATCATAAAGAAACCATCTCTCAAAAATTGTGTTAAAATATATTACGACATTACTTGAGAATTGGATTAGTCATTTTTCATGAAGATGAAATGGTAAGTTGTCATAACCAAGTTCAAAAATATATATCGGAGAATAGACGTTGGACGTGACTAGTGGCGGATCCAGAAAATTTATTCAAAGCGTTCGGAAATTTGTTTCAGTTATATATAAATAAAAATCGGGTCGGGTCAAATCGGGTTATAAGTTATAACTTTTTTTTGTCTAGTTCGGTCGTTCTAATCAGTTCATATAATGTATTAGTTTGCATGTGTGCAACTGCCTTTACAAGAGTGTTTGCAAGCGGTTTGATCAATAAGAATGGATTTCGAAAACAACCAACACTGGTTGGGTTGGTTGAAGTAATCAAGCTCACCAAATCGGTTGGTTTTAATAGTGTTTTCAAGCAAATCGTTGTGTATTGCTATAATGCTATATAATATATCTTTTTTTTTATTTTGAGTCGGGTTAAGTCGAGTCATATAATAAACGAATAACATTAATAAACTTATATATGACAAAAATGTTTTCTATATATAAAAGTATACATTTATATGTTGATAAAGTGTTTATAATAATAGTTAAAGTGAAATGGAAGAACTTATAACCTAACATTTGTATAAATATATAAACCAAAATGAAAGTAAAATTCAAACATATTCTTAATTAAAAAACTAGTAAAAAAATATAAATTTAATATATTTTTTAATATTTTATAGCATCATTTATTAAAGTGGTAAATGCTATGTATAAATATATAAACCAAAATGAAAGTAAAATTCAAACATATTCTTAATTAAAAAACTAGTAAAAAAATATAAATTTAATGTATTTTTTAATATTTTATAGCATCATTTATTAAAGTGGTAAATGCTATGTGCAGGCTTGTACTCTAATATTTAATAAAAAATCAATGATGGAGAAAGAGATAAAAGTTATCATCTTCCTTTTAAGAACCAATCTGTAACATCATACTCCTCCGATGGCTCGTGCCGGAGTTTTTTTTATGATAATATTTCTTCCTTCTCCTTTTCTCATTATCTCACATGGGTCGATGGAGATTTTATCTTATATTTAACACAAACTATTTTTTTCACAGGGGACGGCCGACTCCGACGGTAAAGCATAGGTCCGCCCCTGGACGTGACGCGCATTCAAAATCACTTCTTAGATCTATGCCATAAGTGAGTCTCGAAAATGGTATTGCCATTGTATCCTAAGATCTGAGATGCATAGTAGTCTTGATTATATTGAGTGATTTGCTTTGACGTAATTTAACATTGCTCTTTAGCCGGGTAGTCATAAGGGCTACTATTGGGTACAATTTGAAGTATACTGAAAGACGTATGTAGTCAATACGGGATCTATACCCCTTATTTAATAAGAGGTTACCATCTCTTGCACCTCAAAGACTCAACATGATAAAAACGTGTGACCACATTTAGACTAAGTTGATTGGTTCGATAATGCTTGCATGATCACTTAGACTCTCGATTGAGTATTGAAATTGTTGAACACTATATGAGATTAACTATGATTCATATCTTATGTTCAACGAGCTGTCTAATACAAAGGATAATTAATTATGTCACACCCCCATCTTAGACCTGGGCGTATAACCAACAGTAGGTACCACAATTGTAAATAAATCTGAGTTACGTGTTTAAGCGGAAGTCTTTTGAAACTAGTGGATTTAATATATAATATTTACCTTACAAAAGACGGGATTATAAAAATACTCGTTTTAAGTTGTAACAAAAAGTATTACTTGTTAATTTACAAACAAACATTTTAATATTTAAGTTTGTACAAAAAGATCCAAGCCATCGGATATCTTGAGCACTTCGTTCTTTAAGCTCTAACTTTAATCACCTGCAAAATGTTAATAAAATACGTCAGCAACGAATGCTGGTGAATATGCTGACGCTAAAATGTTTTCTTTTACATTATTACCCCTCGACGGTTACGCAAGCCTCGGCCATCTGGCTTATGAATAACAAAGTTATAATACTATTTACAAACTCAAGTGTCTACCTAAGTACCCCAGCAAACACCACAACGTTCAACTTAGTTAAGTACCGCTAGTATACACATGGTCGTGCTTCCCGCAGGAAAACGTAATACGACCAAGTGTGGTGTGATGCGCACACCGCGTAATACCACATATGTAAGGATCCAGACAAACGTACACGACAGCCTGAGGGATAGGCTTTTACTTCTGTTTATAAATGTTTTAGAGACACGTAGTCCCATGTAAACCTTTTTCATATAACACGTTTGACTTATTTTAATATCATTTGTAAAGTTTGGGGCGTATTCACCTTTTCGATTTGGATCGGCTTCAAACACCGTCCGAGGGTCTTTCCCGTTGCTATCTCATACCTATAGTACGAGTATAACCATTTGTTAGTCGGATATACAATCCAGCTTAAGATCTTTAGTCTTATTTTATAAACTTTACCTCGATGAACCTTTAGTTCAAAATCTCTTTTACTTTAAAACCTTTAGTTAAAGTAATATTATAAACCTTTAGTTTATTTTCATAAAACGTAACGTTTCTTCTTCTTTAAGAAACGTATTCTTTTCTTTATTATTTAAGAATAGTTATTTAATACTTAAATAATATTTCTATAACAAAGAATTATTCATATATATATATATATATATATATATTCACACATATATAGTAATATTCATAATTTCTTTCTTTTACTTTCTTTGATATATACTTTCTTTTTGTTTTGTCGAGGTATCGAGTATAATATCGACTTAAGGTTTAAGCCTTTATAATATTTTATTATTATTTTATTCGGGCATTATGCCTACCTTTGCTCGGCTTATATCCCTTAAATACTCGAGCAACACCTCAACACTGTTTCACCTTCTTTATCTTCTTGCTTAATCCTTTTCTCTTGACACTTGTAACACCCTTGACAAACACAACATCGTCCCACTCATAGGAAAATCTCACATCGGCCGTGGACAAGAGAGATTCTTGGTTCATAAGTAATGTCCTGCCTCTTCAATCACCAACGCGTTTTGGGCTTAGTTGGCTGTGGAGCACATGAAAACTCCACGGTTAAGCGTGCTTAGGTGGAAGTAGTACTAGGATGGGTCACCTCCTGGGAAGTCTCCATCTGGGCAACCAAAAACAAATCCGTGAGTTCTTCGTGGGCAGAGCGGACACTATTGGTGTTGCGAGGGGCCGGATGTTACCCTAAAGTAGGGGAGACTGTAACAACTCGGGCTTACCAGATTTATATTTTACTAAATAACCCGACCCATTTTAATGATTTGGGTAATTTTTCTAATTTTTCCCTCATTATTTACTAATTTAACTTACAAGATTCGATAATTTTCACCCTAAACTAAGACATTTACATACTTTTGATTCCACACTCAAAGTATATGGGTATGTTTGTAAATTCTATTTAAATAATAATATTTATATTATTTTCAATTAAAAACCCAACCCTAACCAACTAACCTGGTTGGACTAGCCCCGAACCCGACCCAATTACCCTAAGCGCGACCCGTATCCCTCAATTAACGATTAAAACGCGTTTAAACTTCGAATTCGATATGGAAATAAGCATATTCGTTGTATATTCGGCTCTATGACGCGGATAATTGATAAATTACGACCTCCTTGTTCAAATCTCCCAAAAATAAGTTAATAAAACCCTAAATTCGATTATCTATATAAACGACAGTTATAACTCAATTAAAGGTACATTTAGCATCATATAAGCATTGCCGTAATTACCCCTATAACTGATTTGTTTTTCGTTGTTGTAAATCGCGTGTTTAGGATCTTGTTTTGGCCGGCTCTGTTCTTTTCAATTGGCACCTGTCTGGACGTCGATCAAGGTATTTAAATACATGTTTAGATCGCGTTATAGTATAGATCAATAGCCCTAAACTGGTTGTTGATCTATTGTACACAGATTAATCAATTCTAATAGCTAGGGTTCTTAATCAGTTTTACTTGGATCTGCTACTGTATATTAATTTTGGAAACCAATCACCAATGCACTTCGCCCTTGGGCCATCTGGTTAACATATGAGTTTGTGGGGGGGGGGGGGGCAGAGGTCGCGGGTTCGAATCCCTGCCACCCCGTTTTCTTTTGGTTTTCTTTGTTTTATTTCTTTTTAATCATTTTATCTTTAAATTAATAGTAATAATAAGTAATAAAGATTTTCTTATTAAAAACCGGTTTGTAATACTCGTTTAACTCATGTTTTTCATTCATGTGTATACATATTAACATATAAGTATAATTATATATATATAAAGTATATTATAAATTAAATACTAATGTTTTAATATATATAAAAATCAAGATGTGTTTATAAAGTATATATTTATAAAACTAATAATAATATTATTAAGATGTGTTTGATCTATACTTATATATTTGGCAAATTAATTAGTTATAAAATATGTGTCTTACTTTTATACAAATATTTTTATATAATAAAATATTATAATACACTTTTAAACGGATTTAATGAATCAATAATATTATTAAAGATGGATTTTACTTGTATAATCTTTAATAAAGTATTATAATGTGCGTTGTTTTTAATTTAACAAACTAGAAATTTTTCATATAATATTTTATAAGATAAAATATTATTTAATTAAAAAGATTATAATATGACTTAATAATAATTATATTTAGCGAGCTTTCTTAATCGATCTAGTTCATTAACTTAGTATTTTCGTATTCTATTATCCTTATTAGGCTTTATCGTCAGCACGCGTGATCCGCTTTCGTCATACTTATTGTTATCTAATTCCTTTGTTCGTCTATCGAGGTGAGTACCACATTCCCCTATTTTACTTGTTTTCTCAAGTTTTTGGGACATATGCGTGAATATACTTTCTCATATATACTTATACACAAAACTGCAACTATTGTCTTATGTGTTAACAACTTATACCTTACTTGTTTATGTGCTTACTTGCTTTGTATGCCTCTGCATTCGGAGTGGTCCAACATAATCTCAGTCTAGCATGATCATACGCAAGTCGTTATATTCTTGTGCTTCTCGACATCTCAGTTATACTTGCTCATTTGGTTAATTTGTTATACTCATATGACTTGTTGCAAATACTTATTTTTTTTATATGAACATTTAAACTGGTGTGTTGCTCACTCAACATTGTGTTGACAAAACCTTTCTATTTTCAACGCATATGCAGGTTATCGTTTGATATTCAAGCTTGGTTGAAAGAAAAACTTAGGATTGCAGGCTAGAGAGAATAAACAAGATTATAGACTTTGATATATTTGTATTGTCGTATTTATTTGAAAAATGGATTTTGTATTTGATGTTTTGATTATTTAATTAACTTAATAGATATTGTCACATTTATTATTGCTTGATAGTAACCTTTGAAAAGCTGTGAGCAATCAGTTCGCCCTGATATTTCCGCCGTAGGTTGGGGTGTGACAGATTGGTATCTGTTTACCTTTATGTGTTCAAATTAAATTGTTTACAACTTTCTTAGATAATTATTTATTTATTATATATTGTATTGTTTTACACACACCCACAAAAAACTCCGAGGCTATGCCTCAGCATTCAAAGAAAAATTTTCAAAGATTAGATTGCTTTTATTTTTTGGGAAATTCCTTAAGAACTCCCACCTGTTGTTTTCACTCGTTCATCTTAGGGCTAGGTTATGTGGCATGTCCCTACAATAAATGAAAGGAGAAGAGAAACTATGAGTTGGGCATTGGCAAAACGGTTCCAAGAACCAAAGGTAAGAAGCTATTCCTTACCTGGGTGATAACCTGACCACAATACTCAACCCTATGGACCCGAGCGAGACCCGAAAATGCCATATGACCGACACCCTAAGCTGTCAACCGTGACCACATTAGTGGTTACACCCCATAATATTTTTATACCAAATTCACAGTGATTCATGGATAAAACTTGGTTTTCCCGATTATGTGTTCCGTTATTTAAATGTTTAGTTGGGTGAAAAATCCATGGAATCCATGGGCACTCCTACTATCCATTTCTTTACTTGTTTTCGTATTTTTGTTGGAGTAATCAAACGTGGTGATTCACAAGATACTTCGACTACCCATAATTATTTCGATAGTTTGTTATTTAGTTTGGCCGGTTAAAACGCCGTGTAACGTTCATTGAGCCGACAAACTTCATTGCATTATTAATTCGTTAATTAGTTGGGACAATCAAATTTCCATGTATCGCTCATGGGAGTCCAACTCAGTTGTTTTCGTTAGTTCGTTGGGACATTCAAATTGCCCATGGAAATCTCATAGGAGGCCAACGCCCACAATTTATATTTCGTTAGTTTATTGTTAACTTAATAATCTAAATTTTAAACAGACTTAACTCCTTATGTAGTCATCACACATTAAACTTATTGACTACATCATTTAACAACTATTTACGCAATGTACCCCTCATCTTATAATCTTTTACATTTAATATTTGTGGTACAAATCCCCTTACTTCTTAAGACAACATTATCATTTCCACATAATTAAACATTTTACAATTCTTATGATTTGCTCAATTTACTCTTCATCTTATAAACCCTCATTTTTGATCCCTCTAGTATGTCGTCTCTAAGAAACCACCGTCGTCACCAACGTTCATCCGGTTCATGCGATCGCCGCTTGGTCGCTAGAATCACAAAGGAATTTGCTGCTGCAATGCCCACAATCATCACTCAAATCCAAAGCATCAACTCCAATGGATCTGCTACTTCGGCCGCATCGAACAATTCTGATTTTCGTAACTTCCTGAACACTAAACCCCCATCCTTTCTTGGTGAGGAAAAAGCCACCAAATTGTTACAATGGTTTGAAGAGATGGAAAATATTTTCATCCACTGTGAATGTCCGGACGCCAAACGGATTAAGTTTGCCTCGAGCAAGTTCGAGGGTCGAGCTGTCATCTGGTGGAATGCCCTGAGGAATGACCAAGGGTCTGACTTGGTTGTATCCATGCCTTGGGAGGAACTTAAAGAAGAAATGATAAAAGAGTTTTTGCCCGGAACATGAGCTGCAGAGACTCGAAGTCGAATTCTGGGAACTTAACCCAAATTGGTGGGGATAACTCCGCCTACTCTAACCGGTTCCGCGAGCTTAGCCGTATTGTGCCCCATTTGGTAATCCCCGAGACTCACGGTATTCAGAAGTACATTAGCGGTCTTCCGATCCTTTTCCATGGTGCCATGATGAGTCATGACCCGTTAAACATTGGTGAGGCGATGGACCTTGCTGCCTCTATCACCAATAGTCATGTTAAGGATGGAACCTTGTCTCGCAAGGATTCCAAGCCTACTCCCGACAAGACTAAGACCGACTCCTCTTATGATGTTGAAGCTGAGACTAAGCCTTCCTACAACAACAACAAGCGTAAAGCCTATTCCGTTAACCAACCCAATAACCAACCCCCTCCTAACTAAAACCAAACTGCCCCAAACAAGAAGACTTACCTTGGTCCTCATCCCCTATGTGCCAAGTGTAACTTTCATCACTCTTGCCGACTATGCACTCAATGCAACCTTTATGTCCACCTTGCTAACACTTTCCGTATCCCGCTTAGTGCACAAGCTACCTCACTTGCACAACTCGGTACTCCTAATACATTAGCTTGCTATCATTGTGGAGAACCAAATCATCTTCATAATACGTGCCCTCAACTTATTCATGCCCATCAAGCCCAAGCTTTGACTGCACCCTACTACTTAACCCATGCTCATCAAGTTCAAACCCAGCCACCTCATGTCCTTCAAGCTCCTCCTATTAATCCAAGTCAACCTTTCCCAACCCAATACTATCAAGCTCCGCCCCCCAAGCTCAAGTGTACCAAGCCTAATCCATTCAAGCCCCTGCTATACAAGCTCAACCTATCCAAGCTATTCCAAGCCAGCCTACCTCAACTGCTACTACTCCTGCAACTCCTCATGGTGCTCCAAGTCAATTCAACTAAACTACTCAACGAACGTGAAGACCTTATCGTTTCCTTTATCTATCTTGATTATTTTTGTCTTTCTTAATTATTGTAACGCCTCTATATGTCCTTGGATTATTTCTCATTTGAACTATTTATCTTTTATAATATATCTCATGAATATAGTTCTTATTTGTTTAAATAGATTGTTTATCAAAGTTAACGTTTATTTTATTTATTTACCTTTAATAAGTGATGTCTTATTCAAATACTTAAATTTTGCGATGTCTTAATAAAATCCCACTGCAACTTTTGAAATCATTTTATACATTGATATTTTCTAATTTAAAACTTTGTTCCCTTAAAAATAATGTTGTACTTAAACATTTTGTAACCCACACAATGGGACGAGTCATGTGGACCATTCGACGATTGAGGTAATTATGGATGCATACATAATTACCAAAGTCCTCTCATGGAAATCATGATCCGAACAGTTGTGTGTCATAATATAGAATCTTAAGTAGTTGAGATAACGGTACAAATGTAAAGATGATAAGGACATGTTGGATACCCCGCTGGTACATCCTATATATAAGTGCCCTTATCGGATTTTCATTTGGAGCGTTACTTCAACTATCTAAAGTTCCGTATTATTTATTTTATTTTTGTTGCTATAGTATTTCTTAATTTCGGGACAAAATTCTCTAAAGTAGGGGAGACTGTAACAACTCGGGCTTACCAGATTTATATTTTACTAAATAACCCGACCCATTTTAATGATTTGGGTAATTTTTCTAATTTTTCCCTCATTATTTAATAATTTAACTTACAAGATTCGATAATTTTCACCCTAAACTAAGACATTTACCTACTTTTGATTCCACACTCAAAGTATATGGGTATGTTTGTAAATTCTATTTAAATAATAATATTTATATTATTTTCAATTAAAAACCCAACCCTAACCAACTAACCTGGTTGGACCAGCCCCGAACCCGACCCAATTACCCTAAGCGCGACCCGTATCCCTCAATTAACGATTAAAAAGCGTTTAAACTTCGAATTCGATAAGGAAATAAGCATATTCGTTGTATATTCGGCTCTATGACGCGGATAATTGATAAATTACGACCTCCTTGTTCAAATCTCCCAAAAATAAGTTAATAAAACCCTAAATTCGATTATCTATATAAACGACAGTTATAACTCAATTAAAGGTACATTTAGCATCATATAAGCATTGCCGTAATTACCCCTATAACTGATTTGTTTTTCGTTGTTGTAAATCACGTGTTTAGGATCTCGTTTTGGCCGGCTCTGTTCTTTTCAATTGGCACCTGTCTGGACGTCGATCAAGGTATTTAAATACATGTTTAGATCGCGTTATAGTATAGATCAATAGCCCTAAACTGGTTTTGATCTATTGTACACGGATTAATCAATTCTAATAGCTAGGGTTCTTAATCAGTTTTGCTTGGATCTGCTACTGTATATTAATTTTGGAAACCAATCACCAACGCACTTCGCACTTGGCCCATCTGGTTAACATATGAGTTTGTGGGGGGGGGGGGGGGGCAGAGGTCGCGGGTTCGAATCCCTGCCACCACCGTTTTCTTTTGGTTTTCTTTGTTTTATTTCTTTTTAATCATTTTATCTTTAAATTAATAGTAATAATAAGTAATAAAGATTTTCTTATTAAAACCGGTTTGTAATACTCGTTTAACTCATGTTTTTCATTCATGTGTATACATATTAACATATAAGTATAATTATATATATATATATAAAGTATATTATAAATTAAATACTAATGTTTTAATATATATAAAAATCAAGATGTGTTTATAAAGTATATATTTATAAAACTAATAATAATATTATTAAGATGTGTTTGATCTATACTTATATATTTGGCAAATTAATTAGTTATAAAATATGTGTCTTACTTTTATACAAATATTTTTTATATAATAAAATATTATAATACACTTTTAAACGGATTTAATGAATCAATAATATTATTAAAGATGGATTTTACTTGTATAATCTTTAATAAAGTATTATAATGTGCGTTGTTTATAATTTAACAAACTAGAAATTTTTCATATAATATTTTATAAGATAAAATATTATTTAATTAAAGAGAATATAATATGACTTAATAATAATTATATTTAGCGAGCTTTCTTAATCGATCTAGTTCATTAACTTAGTTTTTTTCGTATTCTATTATCCTTATTAGGCTTTATCGTCAGCACGCGTGATCTGCTTTCGTCATACTTATTGTTATCTAATTCCTTTGTTAGTCTATCGAGTTGAGTACCACATTCCCCTATTTTACTTATTTTCTCACGTTTTGGAGATATATGCGTAAATATACTTTCTCATATATACTTATACACAATACTACAAACTATTGTCTTATGTGTTAACAACTTATACCTTACTTGTTTATGTGCTTACTTGCTTTGTATGCTTCAGCATTCGGAGAGGTCCAACATAATCTCAGTCTAGCATGATCATACGCCAGTCGTTATAGCTTTGTGCTTCTCGACATCTCAGTTATACTTGCTCATTTGGTTAATTTGTTATACTCATATGACTTGTTGTAAATACTTATTTTTTTTATATGAACATTTAAACTGGTGTGTTGCTCACTCAACCTTGTGTTGACAAAACCTTTCTATTTTCAACGCATATGCAGGTTATCGTTGGATATTCAAGCTTGGTTGGAAGAAAAAACTTAGGATTGCACGCTAGAGAGAATAAACAAGATTATAGACTTTGATATATTTGTATTGTCTTATTTATTTGAAAAATGGATTTTGTATTTGGTGTTTTGATTATTTAATTAACTTAATAGATATTGACACATTTATAATTGCTTGATAGTAACCTTTGAAAAGCTGTGAGCAATTAGTTCGCCCCGGCTTTTCCGCCGTAGGTTGGGGTGTGACAACACTCTTCCCTTGGCACGCAACACGATGAACACCAATACTTCACCAATCGTCGGCTGTGACACTCGTCAATTTCAGGTTAACTCCGTTAATTCAAACTCCGTCAATTCAAACTTAAGATCATTTGATCTATAACGCACATCTCATTACATTTAAACTAGGGTTTTAAATGACACTTGACAATCACTACACATGTAGTCTTTTGGGATTGCAACGAAACGCAAACGAGTTGACGCAAACCATTGATGAATAAACGACAAACATCAAAACAATAATTATTTGATAATTATGTGTTAGGCTTATGTGTTATTTGATAATATTGTGTAGAACATTAACTCAAGATGCAAAAAAGCTACTTTATGCTAGAAAGGTAATAACTAAAAGTTGAGGGGCAATTGTGTAAATATAATTATTATTAATTAATAACAAAAACCCTAACCTCCTCTCTTCCTCTCTAACCCGATCGGCCCCCTCCCCTTCTCCCTTGGCTGCCATCACACTACACACACATACACACAAGGATTTTTCAAGTTTGCTTGAAGAATTATGTAGGTTCCCAGCCGGATCTACACTGAATATCTCGTTCTACGTAGGTGCGGAATCCCTACGTAAGACGATACGAGCGTAGAAGACGATACACGTAACACGATCAAACACACGTTACAATAAACAAAGACACGTTGTATTGCAACTGGAAACACATGATTCACTGATCACCGATTACACAACTCGTAAACTCGTTCCCTCTAATTCTATACAACTAAGCCGTAACCTAAACACTTATAAAGCATGACAACTTCGCCTAGCATGTTTAGGCGAAGTTGTCCCTAACTTCGCTTGTTCCACAAGTTCGCCTATATCAGCGAACTTGTGAGAACTTCGCTTACATCCAAATACAAATCCAACTAACTCGATTACAGACACTAGACACTGAACTACTGACATCATGTACCAACAGACTCCCCCTTGGCAGTAGCTTCATATCTCTATCTTCAAGCACGTGTCTTGTAATCTTCAACAATCTTGTATCTTTCATCTTCAAGAATGAACTCCTTCTCGTACACAAACCGAAACAACTCTTTGATATTTCTTCGCTTCTTCTTTCCAAGCAGGAATATAAAATATTTTCTTCTCATTCAGCACCTGCAGATCAGCTTGAGACAAATTCACCAAGTGCATTGGATCATACACTCTCAGCAGCTCTTGTTCATCTTCATCCTCCATTACTGCTTCAACTGTTTCACAATCAACGTACCACCACTTCAAATCCTTGAGCACATCCTTGGGCATTTGTTCATCGGCACTTCTTTTAAACACCGGATCGGCTTATACTTCATGATCATCCAAGGCTTGCCATCTGCTCTCATTCCTCTATCTTTGTCATCAATAAGTTTTCCTTTCTGTGGTTTCAACAGCTCGAACTTTTTCTCCTTTATACTTTCCTTCCAAACAATCTTTCCAATGACCCTAGCCATGTTATCATCACTCCTGTTTATCAACCCCAATCTGGCTAAGTCCTTCACTTCACATTCTGGCAATGTATTCAACGATCTCAACAGCCTTTTGAAGTACTGAACCCCATCATACCTTTTAATCACAAAGAGCCTCAACTGCTCATCATATAACCATCATATAATCCCCTTTTTGATTCAGCATAACCCCTGATGTTGTAACTTTTCTTGAACATAGTAGGGACCGCCGGTTTCTTCGTTTTTACGAACCACTGAGCGTAGCCTTCTTTCCATCTTGGCTGCTCTTCCCATTCCGTCTCATCACTTCCCATATCTTGACCTATATCTGACTTATGAACTTCCGGAATCTCGTGCTCAACATTCTCCTCTACAATCTCTCCCTCTTCAATCTCACTATCCATGAAAATCTCTGCCCCAATCTTCTCTATCTCATCAACGGTAACACATCCTCATCACCTACAATATCATCGTACACCTCTTCAGCATCCACGACCACCACATCATCACCCGAACCGCCAACTGCACTCGTTGACTCCCCCTGAGATGTGGAAGTCCCAAGAGCTTGTTCAGTTCTTGGCAACTCTCCACCTGCACCTTTAGATGCATTGGGGTCATCGTCTCGATCATTACGCTTCTTCGTCCTCAGCTCATCACCTTTACAGCTCGTCTCCCCCTGAGATGCCAAGAACTGCTTCAAGGCATCAATTATTTTGCCATGTTCGATCAGCAGGGACGACTGAATCTGATTCTCTGCAACGAGGCGCTGAATAGCATGGGTCTGGATAAGATTTACCCTTGATTGTTCTGCCACGACCCTTTCAAGCGCTTGCTATTCGTTCCGAGTCGGATAAGGTTGCATCGAAATCAAACCTCAGATATGATATATCTTGAGTGTACTGAGGAGGGATTTCCAATGTAACCGGGACCTCAGAAGTAGGCGTAAACTTAACCACAGGTGGTATCGTAACTGACAACCCTGCAGTAGCTACAACTGTCGACTCAATAAATCTTGCCACGGCCTCCGTTGGAGTAAGAGTTGGAGGTGGCAAAGATACAATCTCCGGAGTCGAGAGTTGGAAT